>NW_015167098.1:277860-278012 GCF_001447785.1 Gekko japonicus | reverse complement strand
AGGTGGTATCAAGCCACCCAGAGGGTGCTGCCTAGGGATGCCAGCCTCCAGGTGGGACCTGGGGATGCCTGGAATTACTGCTCATCTCCAGACTGCAGAGATAACTTCCCATGGAGAAAATGGATGCTTTGGAGGGTGGACTCTGTGACATT
>NW_015167098.1:251081-277418 GCF_001447785.1 Gekko japonicus | reverse complement strand
ATTTCAAAAGGTATTGGGGGGGATTCAACCCTCCCTGAAGGGATTTTTTTACTTGGATTTTTCTGCAGACACAGGAAGTCTACTGACTATGTTGGAAAAGCTGTTGGGGGAGAGTGAGCTTCCTGTTAGTGGAAATAAGTATCCGCACAAGGCGCCCTCTGTTGGAATTAGTATATAGATATGGAGCATAGGTCCATCAGTGGCTATTAGCCACAAGGTACATAAGAACATAAGAGAAGCCAATGTTGGATCAGGCCAATAGCCCATCCAGTATAACACTCTGTCACACAGTGGCCAAAAACACCAGGTGCCATCAGGAGGTCCACCAGTGAGGCCAGGACACTAGAAGCCCTCCCACTGTTGACCTCCCCCAAGCACCAAGAATACAGAGTATCACTTACCCCAGAGTCCCTATATACCTTGTAGCTAATAGCCACCGATGGACCTCTGCTCCATATGCTTATCTAATTCCCTCTTGAAGCTGTCCATGCTTGTAGCTGCCGCCACCTCCTGTGGCAGTGAATTCTATGTGTTAATCACTCTTTGGGTGAAGAAGTACTTCCTTTTATCTGTTCTGACCTGACCGCTCAGCAATTTCATTGAGTTCCCACGAGTTCTTGTATTGTGAGAAAGGGAGAAAAGTACCTCTTTCTCTTCCTGCTCTATCCCATGCATAATCTTATAAACCTCAGTCATGTCACCCCTCAGCCGTCGTTTCTCCAAGCTAAAGAGCTCCAAGCGCTTTAACCTTACTTCATCGGGAAAGTGTTTCAACCCTTTTATCATTCTAGTTGCCCTTTCCCCAAAGCGATAATATCCTTTTTAAGGTGTGGTGACCAGCTGTACACAGTATTCCAAATGATATTGCACCATTGATTTATATAGGGGCATTATGATATTTACTGATCTGTTTTCAATACCCTTCCTAATAATCCCCAGCATAGCATTGACCTTTTTTATTGCAGTCGCACACTATCTCAACATTTTCAGTGAGTTATCTACTACAGTTCCAAGATTTCTCTCTCTTGGTCAGTCTCTGCCAGTTCGAACCCCATCAACGTGTATTTATAGTTAGGATTTTTGGCTCCAATGTGCATCACTTTGCACTTGGCCACATTAAACCCCATATAGGTAGATAGGAACTCTCGGTCTGGGGTAAGTGATGCTCTGTATTCTTGGTGCTTGGGAGAGGGGCAACAGTGGAGGGCTTCTAGTGTCCGGGCCCCACTGGTGGACCTCCTGATGGCACCTGGTATTTTTGGCCACTGTGTGACAGAGTGTTGGACTGGATGGGCCATTGGCCTGATCCAACATTGGCTTCTCTTACGTTCTTGTTCTTTCTGTTTCCCCTTCTTTCTCTCTTTGTCTCTTTACTCCCTTTGGGCCCTGACTCCGAACCACCTCCCCTCGCAACTCCCAGCCACCCCTGTCATTCACAGGCGAGGCAATTACCAGGCCTGGACTATTGGACTGCTGGCAAGAACATTCGATGCATGTAATAGACCCTTTGTAGTGGCACGAGCCATCACATACACGGGTGTGGGGCGCTGTGGCATTCTCATTGCCTGTGATGGCTTGGGGTTTTCAAGGCAGCAGGTCAATACACAGTGCTTCCTTCAGCAGTCAGTGGCTTCCCTTCTAAATCCTTTGGGGGTTTTGAGAATCATTATGGCCTACCAGAGTTCAGTTACCCAACTGTGAATCCAGGTTGTTGTACCAGACAAGCTATGTTCCAGACTCAGTGGGGCCTCTGTCGGGAGCCAGCATGACCTTTCAGTCTGCCTGCTGGCAACATGATTACGGGGCATGGCCAAATTCTCCCAGGGTGTTCTAAAAGCAGAACTCACCCACAGCCAGGTGCAATGCTGTGGATCCATGTTGTTGTGGAGGCATATCATGTTTCAGACCCGACAGGCCCCTGTCTGGAGCCACCATGGGCTTTTAGTCTGCCAGCTGGCAATGTGATTATGGGGCATGGGGCAAATCAAGCAAGGAAGAGGAGGAGGATGGCGGTGGTGGCAAGAGCAGCAGAAAAACCGGTGTCAGGTCAGCTGGCTGGAAGGTCCCACCTTCCTTTCTCTCTCATTTGGGCTAGGCTGTGCATGTGTGGCTGATGCCCCCTCTCCTCTTCCTTTCAGGGGTGGGGGTCACTGCCTCCTCGTCAGTGCGCATGTGTGCTGGGCCTCTCCCTTTGCTTCAGCAGCACAAGCTGCCTCATTCACCATTATCACTGCCACTTTCTTCTTTTCCTCTGCCTTTCTCTGTCTTGATGCCAGAGAAGCGAGTCTTTGGGAGGAGGGAGGAAGAAGAAGGGAGGGACAAAGTCATTATATGTAAATGTGGTGGGGAGCTGCTGTTGGAAAGAGGTATTAGGGAAAGTGCAGGAGTGGGAATGCCAGAGTGTATCGGGGGGGGGTACGAGAGGGGTATGGAAGAGAAGGGTTGAAATGCATGCAGTGGGGTGCATGGTGGGAACTGCGCTTGGAAACTCATGGGAGTGGAGGAGAAGGTGCTGAGTATTTTGTTTGGGGTGAGGAGGTGGCATGTAAGAGCAGGGGTGTAGTTTGAGGCTAAGATAAAACAGGAGTCTTGAACCACCTTAAAAACTTAATGAGATTTTGTTGCATCATTTTTATTTTCTAGGCAACTATACTTTGCTTTTCTCCCAAAACAATTTATATTATTATTATTCCCTAAATGCTAGGGAATTGGACATTGGCTGTGAGGCTTTTGTGAGCTATTTTGCAGATAAAGTCCTGTTGCTCCGCCGTGACCTCGCCACCACAGTTGATAAACTTGAGGCTCCATGCGCATCTTCTAGTCATGTTATGGATCACTTCAGCCTGCTCAGCCTAGAGGACGTTGACAAATTGCTCCAACTGTATGCCCTACCACTTGCTCTCTTGATCCATGCCTTTTGTGGCTAATTAAAGCTGGTCACGAGGGGTCCTGAGGTGCCCTATGAGAGATCATCTACAAATCCCTCTTGGAGGGGCTGTTCCTGGGGGCATTTAAGGAAGCAGAAGGAGGTCCGTATTCTCTTGAAAAAACCACCCTTGGATCCAGCCGAATTGGCTAACTATTGACCGGTTTCCAACTTGCCTTATTTGGGCAAGATAATAGAGAGGACAGTGGCAACTTAGTTACAGGGCTTTTTGAATGACACTTCCATTTTTGATCCCTTCCAGGCTGGCTTTTGCCTGGGCCACGGGACGGAGACGGCACTGGCCGCCCTCACAGGCAACCTCCAGAGGTATCTGGATTGGGGTGGAATGGCAGTGTTGTTGTTGTTTATTTTATTTATTTATTTAGATTTTTACCCCGCCCTCCCAGCAAGGCTGGCTCAGGGTAGCTTACAGCACACTATAAAACAGTACAATATAATAATTCAATATACTATATAAAATCCAATCATACAAAAGTTTAAAATCACAACTATACAGCTTATTAAAGTGCTAGCAGCGTTCGACATGATTGACTATCAGCTACTGCTCCACCACCTCGCCAACACTGGAGCCCAGGGACTGGCCTTACAGTGGCTTGCTTCTGTTCTCCAAGGTCGGGGACAAAGGGTAGCATTGGGTGAACAGCTATCCCGAAGGCACCCACTAGATTGTGGCGTGCCTCAAGGGGCAGTGCTGTCCCCGATGCTCTTTAACATCTATATGCGTCCCCTTGCCCAGATTGCCCAGTGGCATGGGCTGGGATGTTACCAGTATGTGGAAGACACCCAGCTCTATCTGTTATTGGGTAGTCAGTCCGACTCCAAACCAGTAGATTGGACGTTACAAGCTGTGGCTGGTTGGCTTAGGGTGAGCCGACTGAAATTGAATCTGATGAAGACGGAGGTCCTGTGCCTGAGCCGGGGCAGTCTGGGGGTAGGGATCCCACTCCTGACCTTCGATGGGGCTTCTTTGGTGCCAACGCTGGAGATTTTGGGAGTGCTCCTAGATGCTTCCTTAACAATGGAGGCCCAGGTAGCAGCCACTGCCAAATTGGCCTTCTATCATCTTTGGCTGATAAGGCAGTTGGTTCCCTTTCTCGAACACAACGACTTGGCAAGAGTGCTCCACATGATAGTCACCTTGAGACTGGACTACTGTAATGCTCTCTACATGGGGCTGCCCTTGTCTCAAATCCAGAAGCTGCAGCTGATGCAAAAGCTCTTGATGGGACTCCCTACTCGGGAACACATCCAGCCTGTGCTAAAGACACCGCAGTGGCTGCCAATAGCATACTGGATTCGTTTCAAGGTGCTGGTTCTTACCTTTAAAGCTCTTTATGGTCAGGGACCTACATACCTAAGGAACCTCCTTTCACCACATGTTTCCCAGAGAGGACTGCGATCAGGACCAGCTCACCCGCTAGGTGAACTAGGCATTCGCCTAGAGTGCGGGCCGGCCCTTAGGGCACCAAACACCCACCCTCAGGACTGCCACCGGTGTAGGGCGCCGCCTTACCATGTGCAGCGCACAACCAGGCCCGCTGCCAATTCTCACGGAAGGCGAAGAGCGTGGCCAGCAGGGCCTGGACGCCAGCCGCCTCGCAGGGGGCACCAGGCCCAGTCCCGTCACAGCATGGCCGCCCAGAGCCCCTGTGCCGCCGGCCCTGGGCGCACCACAAGGCATGGATCAGCTTCAGCCATCAGGGAGGCGCCAAAGTGCAGTGCCGTCCAGCCCAGGCTCAGTGCCGCCGAGGCTGCTGCTGCCGCAAGTTCCGGCCCCGGCCAGCTCCATGGCGGGCTGGCTGACCTGGGCTCACGAGCAGTCGGGGTGCATCGCCATCGCCGTCCCCTCCTGGGCTTTTTGTGAGCTACATGGTGCCAGGGGTGGTCTGCGGCGGGGCTGCATGCACGTTCAGAGGCAGTGGCTCAGCTGGGGAGGAGGGCCGAGTCCGGCGTCAGAACCCACGACCCCGGAGCGGGCGGAGAGGGCACCCAAGCTGTGGCCCTGGCCTGGAGGAGGGCAGGGGTCACAGCCTGCCCTAGTTTAAGGTGAACCATGGGGGGAGGGGGGTCCTAACGTGCTCCTTGCCAGTGGGGAGGCGTTTGGGAGGAGGGGCCCTCCTTGCCAGAGGCTCCAGCCAGACCTCCTCCGCCTTCGGTGCAGCCTCGTTTGGGGGGGGTCTGCTCCGCGGGGGCTTGTGTGTGTGGGTGTCCCTGGCAGGCCTGTGCCCAGGTGCCTTCTCGGACAGTTTTCTGGCGCAGCTCTCGGCTAGGGCAGGGGCCGCACAGATCTCGGGCGGCCCCAGGCAGCAGCTGCCAGCCCAGCTGGGCGACTTCCCTCCCTGTGGCTCTGTGGCGGCGGCTATGGTTGCACACCCCGCCTCCTCCTGTCTCCAGCTGGGCTGGGGCTCCTCGAGGGGGCGGGGCAGGCCAGGCAGCACGGCAACTTTGGCGGACGGATGGCGGGCGCAGGGAGTCAGCTGACGGGACTGCGGAGGCAGCAGCGCAGCTGGTTAGGAGGGCCGAGGCTGGCATCGCTGCCTGCCTCGGCAAGGTGAGGCTGGCCAGCTCCACGGTGGGCCAGCAAGGGAGGTGAGGTGAGGCTCCTTCACCCTCCAGGACCCGGGCAGGGATGAGGCTAGCTTGTGGCGTCTGGCGCCCCCCCTTCGGTGTGTTTCTGGGAGGTTGGCATCGCCTGGGGGCGCCACAAGCTGGCCTCGCCTAGGGCGCAGAAATACTCAGGCCAGCCCTGACTGCAATCAGGGGCCCAGAACCGACTGGCCCTCCCGAGTGCTCAAGGGGGCCAGTCTGGTAATAACCAGGGCCAGGGCTTTCTCGGTGGCGGCTCCACTCTGGTGGAATGAGCTCCCAGAGGAGATCAGAGCCCTGCGGAACTGCAAAATGGAGCACTTCTGCCAGGCTTTTGGAGCTGCCGCCATAGTTAACAACTGTTAGCTGAAGGTTAGAGAGCCCTATTCCCCTGGAACGTCTAACAATAGCCAGAGCTAGTCACTGGAAGGACAGTTAAAAGAAGATCGAGAAGCCAACTGTGAGAAGGAGAGAACTGAGTAACTGTAGCCATTGTGAAATCAATGACACTAGCACTTTACTGTGTTGTACAGTCTAACTGGTTTTAGAATTGTTTTAAGTTAAATTTATACTTCTGTTTATCGTTAATTATGTGCCGATTTTATGCCAGCCGCCCTGAGCTGGCCTTGCCTGGGAGGGCGGGGGAGAAATTTTCATGATGATGATGATGATGCTCGAACCTCAGCACCATGGGTATATGTGTGTCTTTGTGGAAAGTCAGGTCTTTAAGTGGGACTGAAGTGCAAGGAAAGGGGTGGCCAGTGGGAGCAAACTTGAAATATGGAGGAGAGTGGATTGGTATGGATGAATCACTCAGAGGTGGTGGGAGAAAAGGGTTGATTTAGGAGTTCTGGGCATTGACAGGCGGTTGGTGAATCTGTGGAGGGTTCATGATTGTTGTGGGGGATTGAGCAACTGTTGAGGGCGGTGATTTCAGTTCCTTGGAGAGTTTATATGTGTACGTTTTGGTATGGGCCTCTCTTAAGTGAGGAAGAAACTCTGCTTCACACACAAAAATGCTTCCACAGTTCCCCTGACCTGGATAGCCCAGGCAAACCCAATCTCGTCAGCTCTTGGAAGCTAAGCAAGTCCAAACCTAGCAAGTACTTGGAATGGAGTCCTCCAAGGAATACCAGGACTGGGACACAGAGGCAGACAGTAGCAAGCCACTTCTTTGAAATGTCTAAGCTCCACTAGGGGTTGCTAGAAGTCAACCATGACTTCCACACACACACACAATAAAAGGTAAAGGTTCCCTTTCTCGAAAGCCAGTCGAATCCGACTCTAGGGTTGTAGTGCTAATCTCCGTTTCAAAGCCGAAGAGCCAGCGCTGTCCGAAGACGTTTCCATGGTCATGTGGCCGGCATGACTAAACACCAAGGCGCACGGAACGCTGTTACCTTCCCACCAAAGTGGTACCTATTTATCTACTTGCAATTTCTTGCTTTTGAACTGCTAGGTTGGCAGGAGCTGGAACGAGAGATGGGAGCTCACTCCGTCATGCGGCAACTCGAGTCTCGAACTGCTGAACTACTGACCTTCCACAGCCTGCAGTTCAGCGTCTTAACCACTTGAGCCACCGCAGCTCAATACTCACACATAAAATATGCTTCCAGAGTTGCAGAGAAAAAAGGTTGCTTGATCTAGTGTAGTGGGGAAGTGTATTTTCAGAGAGGGAAGAGGACCCCTAGGATTACTTGTGCGGGGGGGGGGGGGGAACAGGAAAAGTGTCTCTAAGGTGGGAGGTAGTGTACTCAAGGCGGATTACACATAGTGAATCAGTACAGTCAACAAAATTGGACATTCACACCAGTGTTCCCTCTAAGCTGAGTTAGTGTGAGCTAGCTCACATTTTTTTAGCCTCCAGCTCACAGATATTTGTCTTAGCTCAGGAGGGGTGACTGCAGAGCAAACTAATTTATGCAGTAGCCAAATCACTCACTCACAACTTTAATGCCAGTAGCTCACAAGGTAGAATTTTTGCTCATAAGACTTCACAGTTTAGAGGGAACATTGAACTGCTCCCCACCTACCAATGAAAGGATGCCAGAAATCACAGGTATATGAGGAACAGCGTGATGCTGTACTGAAGCTTAAGCTTTCTAAAGTTGGCATTAGCAAATTTTACCAGTTTTGAGGTTGGAATTACCCCCAAATTAAGGCTTTTATATCTAAAATTCTGTTGCATTTTGGGGGCTATGTATAGCTAGGTATAACTATTATGAAGAATGTGAGAATTTGGAGTTTAGTAGGACAGCATTCTGTGGAAAGAGGAAAGCTGTTCCTTAGTAATACTTGCCTGTCCGGTTAGAAATCAGAACCTTCTTTTTCCAGGAGTGTACCAATGGGGTACCAGGCTAGGAGGAAGTTCTCCTTTGCAGTGGGAATTTTTTTAGACGTGTAGAGGAGTTATGATAAATGGTAACTTACATACTTGGTAGTGGAGATCATGTCTGTAAAAACTGAAGAGCAGGAGTGAACTCATTGAAATGAAAATAACATCCTGAAAATACATTTAGAAAGGTTCAAAATCTTGAGGAATTTCACATTACCCTTTTTAACCCGTTTTGAAGCCGTTTTTGATCCGTCGTGGAGTAAACTGATATAGGGCTGCCATTTCACACATGGTTTTCCCCTTCCGGTAAAGAGCTGGATCTGAAGCAGTTTGTCATTTCAGACTGCACCGCTTTTCCCCGCTTTCCCCCCACCATTTTTTGCCCATGCGGGCGAACACCGTTTGCTTTTTGTGAGCTACACCGTTTGCTTTAGAGCGCCATAGCGCTATAGTGCTATAACACAATACTCCAGGCATTCCAATGGGGTTGATATAATGTTGTTGCGTTATACCGTTATACCATTATAGCGCTATAAAGCGAACGTTAAAAAAAAAGCCGGAGATCGCCCGCGCGGGCGAAAAACTGCGGGGAAAAACGCATCGGAACCGGGAGAGGAAACCGAAGACTACTTGGAAGCAGTTGACAGGTAAAACACTTCAGCCCCGTTTCCTAAACGGGACAGAAGCGTTTGTATGTGAAATTACAAATATATTCTAATAGGGAACCGGTTCTAAAACGGTTCTGTCTGAAATGACAGACCAGAAACCATTTGGGAACCATTCCTCTTTCGGATTATATCGTCTGTCTGAAATTCCTCATTAAGTGCTTGTATGTGAACACTATAAACCACAAATCCAGGACAGGTGAGTTAGAGTACCTGATAGACAATAACACAGATACAATGAGAATCTTGCCATTTTACTGGATTTGTAATAACTACTAGAATACTATTATCTATAACATTTATAGAAGGGACAGAGTAGGTTTCGTTGCTGTACTGTTGTTTTGTATGTCAATGACAGAATTGAGGGCAATGTGTCAGAAACCTTAGGAAGAACAAAATCATTCAAAGAAGCAATGTCATTACAAGCACTAGGCCAAACAATAAAATATCTCAATAGTACATCTATCAGTTCTTGACCAAAGCTCTGATGGAGATCTTCGGAGAGAGAAATTAGGGAAGCAGCAAAACACGAACATTCTGTAGTGACAGGTAACTTTAGATACCCTAACATTAATGAGGCAAAATTATACTCAGGTGCATGGCGAAGGACAAAATGTCTATATATGACAAATGATTGTGTTTTAGATGAAATAGCAAGAATATGTGTGACTCTTGATTTAATACTGAGCAGTTAAAAATGTGATTCAAAGACTTTCAGGAACAGAGACCATAATCAAATGAAACTTGCATGCAAGCAGAAAATTTCCCAAAAACTCCAACGTATTTGCCTTCAATTTCAGAAGGATTCAGGCTTAAAGTGGCACCTAAAAGTTATCTGTGTGAGAGCGTTCTTCATATTTTCAGGGAGGCTGTTCCAAAGTCTGGGTGCTGCCACAGCACCAGCTGTGTGCATCTATGCACAGAAGGGTACTGATAGAGAGTAGCTGTTGTGATGACTGGAGCTGCTATACAGGTTCATAAAGGAAATTATAGTCCTTCAGGTACGTGCGTTCCAGGTCATGAAATTTATTAAAAGTAGGGTTTTTAAAATAAATTTTTATTAATTTTCTAAATAAGAAAAAGAAAGACAATAACTACAAGAGAAAACTAACATAGAATAAACATACAACAAATATGCAATGTGCACTTGTTATTATTGTTTAAATTTTATATAGAATCATTTCTTTTATACACCAGCACTATTTTAGCCATTTAACACATAGAGCCTATATATTAATAAAAGATTTTATACATCTTTTGAGATATTCCTCAATCTACTCAATTAAAAGTAGTTGAGGTTTAAGATGACTGCTGTGTGGATCAGCATAGCTAGATGATCACCTGAGTCTAGTTTTGTCTTCTAGGTTTGATGCAGCTGGGGCAGATAAAATCCTAGCTACCCTTCTAATATGCTTCCCAAGCTTCTCTCAGTGTGTGAGAGTCACCCTGCATAAACTGGAGAGAACAATCCCATCTACCAGCATTACCTCTGTCTAAGAGACCATGACAGTTACAAAATTGTACATGATGTGGAGAAAGTAGACCACTGGTTCCCAAAGTGGGCAATACCACCCCCTCGAGATGCTGGAACGATCCAGGTGGGCTGGAATGATCCAGGTGCAGATCTACAAACTGCATCTTTTTGTCCACTTCTTGAAGGTAGATGTCCAGATACCATGCAAGCTGAGTAATTTTTTTTTCTGAAAAGGGGGTGGTAGGCTGAATAAGTTTGGGAACCTCTGAACAAAGCAATGTCTCCCTATTTCATAATATTTTAGCTTGGGACTTCTAAAAGTGGTCTTTTTAGTAGGTTCAGGACCGAAAAAAGCAAGTGGCTTTTCATATAAAGCATAATTGACTTGATTAATTTAGTTTTTAGTTATTGGAATTCCTAATTGAGATTTTAAATATGTGATCTTTTTTGTGTCTTTATAATTTATTTATTTACATGGTAAGCTGCCTTGAGTTCTGCAAGATAGAAAGGTGGCTAGTAAACGCTTGAAAGGAAGAAAGAAATATAAGGAATTCATTAACAGAAGATTCAGTGATTGCTGTTATCTTAGAAGGCCGTCTCTAGAGCAGGCCTCTGCAAATTCATGAAGGATATACATAGGCCTGTCAGCAATATTAATCATAATGGGTAAATGGAACTGTCAGGAACATAGGTTGTATGAACACCAAATGCTGTTGACAGACAATGAACTGTTGCTCTGACTGAACTTTTCAGCTGTATCTGGCTGGCTGCTGTTGGAATGCAGATGTTTGACTAAAGGGCCATAGTGGAGAAAAGCTGAATTCAGCAGTCTCAGCCTTGATGACCATGCATGCCGTTTGGAAAACCGAGATGTGGTTGTAGCCATATACCAGTGATGGCGAACCTTTTAGAGAACGAGTGCCCAAACTGCAACCCAAAACCCACTTATGTATTGCAAAGTGCCAACACGGCAATTTAACCTGAATACTGAGGTTTTAGTTTAGAAAAAAACAACTCATACATTAACATCTTTTGTCTTAAAAGAAAAACACAATAACAGAACTTTCAATTATACAAACAACTTTTTATTGAAAGGTAAAAGTTTGCATTTGGCATGCTTTTGAAAAATTAATGTGATTTTTGCTGTTGTATGCATGCACATTTCCCATACACAGGAGACGTGCAGACCTCGATCATCCATACAAACTCTCATTTTCCCATTAGCAGGAGCCCAGAGTGGTTCCTATGGACAGTAGCCAATACAAAGTTCCCCCTGACAATCCCAGATCACTGCTACTCACAAGGACTATTCCTTATCTTCCAACCCGAAAAGAGAGCCTTTTCATCTGTCTTTTAAGAGCTCAAAAGAGGAGAGCCACTTCCACACCATGCAGAGAGACACATTTACAGAGAAAGCCCTGGTCCTATTCTCATAAGAACATAAGATCAGGCCACTGGCCCATCCAGTCCAACACACTGTCACACAGTGGCCAAAACCCAGGGGCCACCAGGAGGTCCATCAGCGGGGCCAGGACTCCAGAAGTCCTCCCACTGTTTCTCCCCCAAGCACCAAGAAGACATCAGAGAAGCCCGCAGTAAGGAGGGTAACAACACAGAAACTTGTGAAAGTAGAAATGTCTGCCACTCATGCAAGCAAGGGGTTGGACTCAGCCCTAAGTGCAAATAAATAAACTTTGACATAGATTGGGGGAGGACCCCAATCAGACTTAGAAGTGGGATAATGATGAAAAGCTGTTTGCAACTAGGAAGAAGGTAAAAGAAAGAGGAAAGGCGTGTGTGCAATGTGTACCTAACATGGGATATTTTAATTGCAAGGAATTACAACAGCCCCATGTTACCTTTTCCAAATGAAAGAGGGGTACTCCTACAAGCCATCATTAATCTCATACGTATTTACACAGAAGTAACCCCTCCCCCTTCAAAATGACTTCAAAAGCAAGCTTGCAGCCCTTCAATAGGTATGTTTACATTCCTCTAAAAGACCTCTGCAGTTTTGGGCAGAGAATGCCTTCCAGCAGAAAAGAACGCTTCTATGAGTACAGTAAGGCAAAGCATTCTGACGAGCTGGGACCCGTGCAGTGTAGCAAAAACAAGCTCTGTCCTTCATTTGGAGAAGGAATTATCCCATATTGCACAAATAGGTTGAGAAAGGCAAGCTGCTTTTTTCTTTGCTCCATGTTTAGAAACCTCCAGCATGCATCTGCTACAAAGGAACTATCAGATTGCGCCCAGATTTTAATTCCAATGGCAAACCATTGATGCAGTCTCAGTTTCCTGCCTCTTCTCTGTGTGGGTGTGTGCAAGTGTAGCTCGCTCCCACACTCACCCCCAACCCCACGCACACGTACTTCCAAGATCCAAGTTCTTTGATTTATTTTCTGCAGACTGCAGATAGGAAAAAGAAAACATATGTTGGATCAGGCCAATGGCCCATCCAGTCCAACACTGTCACACAGGAGCAGTTCCTAGTGTCCTGGCCCCACTGCTCAACCTCCTGATGGTACCTGGGGCCAGGACACTAGAAGCCCTCCCACTGTTGCCCCCCCCCAAAGCACCAAGAATAGAGCATCACTTGCCACAGACATAAGAACAAAAGAGAAGCCAATGTTGGATCAGGCCAGTGGCCCATCCAGTCCAACACTCTGTCACACAGTGGCCAAAAATACCAGGTTCCATCAGGAGGTCCTATTGGGTGCAGTAAATAAGAAGCCTGGAGACCGACTGGCAGTGAAAGGCAGAAAGTTTATAATGCAATAATGGTGAATATTTACACAGATAATATACAGACTGTTACACAGCATAACATACCTCAATTGGAGAGAGCTATGTCCCCCACCCAACTTATCAAGCCTATACATTATATACAAGTCCCAGCCAACTAATTACCTACTCTTAACTAGGACAAAGAGTAGCACCTGGTAGTTAAACACCTGGCTGTAAGAGTATTAACTAGGACAAAGAGTAGCACCTGGTAGTTAAACACCTGGCTGTAAGAGTATTAACCACTTAGCATGACAGCTAAGACTTACAGACTAGATCATACTGATCTATACACAGTAACAGCTTTCTACCTCACTTCATCCTAGACATATATGTTAATAGGTCCAGCAGTGGGGGCAGTACTCTAGAAGCCCTCCCACTGTTGCCCCCCCCAGCACCAAGAATACAGAGCATCCCTTGCCCCAGACAGAGCTCCTGTCTATACCTTGTGGCTAATAGCCACTAATGGACCTCTGCTCCAGATATTTATCCAATTCCCTCTTGAAGCTGTCCATGTTTGTAGCCGCCGCCACCTCCTGTGGCAGTGAATTCCATGTGTTCATCACTCTTTGGGTAAAGAAGGACTTCCTTTTATCTGTTCTAACCCAACCGCTCAGCAATTTCATGGAGTGCTCACGAGTTCTTGCCTTGTGAGAAAGGGAGAAAAGTACCTTTTTCTCAGCCTGCTCTGTCCCATGCATAATCTTATAAACCTCAATCATGTCACCCCTCAGCCCTCGTTTCTCCAAGCTAAAGAGCCCCAAGCACTTTAACCTTTTTCATAGGGAAAGTGTTCGACCCCTTTTATCATTCAAGTTGCCCTTTTCTGCACACACACCCTGACATTACAGGAAAGAGAGAGAGAGAAAGACAGAAAAAGAGAGAGAGAGAGAGATGGGGAGCAAGGAAGGAAGGAAAAGAAAGAGGGAGGGAGGGAAAAGGCAAAAAACTTTGGGAAAGAAGAAAAGAAAGGGGGGAAAGAGATGGGGAGGAAGGGAAAGATGGCAAAGAATGGGAAAGAGAGAGAGAGATAGGGAGGAAGGAAGGAAGAGAAAGAGGGAGGGAAAGAAGAAAGCAGGCGGGCAGAGAAAGGCGGCGAGCGGGCAGAGAAAAACGGAGGGCGGGTGGGGGCGTTCCAGGGATCTGTGCTGGGCGATGGCGAGCGTGCCCACAGAGAGGGCTTTGTGTGCCATAGGTTCGCCAAGACTGCCATATACCTTTTCAGATTCCATGCTCCTATGGATTAGGGACATGGGATATACGATAGAATTTGATGACTGGGACAAAATATGGAAGATAATGAAATATCTAGGGTCAACAGCTTATAAAGAAAATATATATAAAATGTTCCATCGATGGTATTGGACGCCGGATAGAATTGCAAAATGTTGGAAATGTAAGAACAATGTAGGAACGTTTGTGCATATGTGGTGGAAATGTGGAATATGCAAAAATTTTGGAAAATGGTTAAGCAAATGATATTTGAAATAACGAATGTGAATCTAAACTTGGTACCGGAAATATATTTGTTAAATATTATCCCAGATAATTTTGATCAAAATGATAAATATCTATTAACATATATCTTAACATCATCAAGAATTATGGTAGCAAAATATTGGAAAATGGAAAAACTACTCTCTAGAATAGAAATAGCAAAAAAATTGCTGGATGTAGTTGAACTAGATAAGCTATTAAATATCTTGCCAAGCAATATTACAAAAATACACAGTGAAGTATTTAAGTACTAGCCTGCTACCCGTGCTTCGCTATGGTATTTAGGTTCCGTAAATCCAGTTATAATACTGATGAATGTGAAATCTGAAATGTGATTATTTAATAGCATACTTTTTGGGACCATTACAAACTTTAGTTTTAGTATCTTGGGGGCGGTGAGAGGTGAGGGGGAGTTGGTATGAGGGAGTGGTGATGTGGCAAAGCTAACATCTCTCATACTGTAGTGCAAGAAATGAAGTGAGAGATATGTACTTCCCCCGCCCCTCTACTAAAGGACCTCTCTCTAGATCACATTGGTGGTTCTGCCCTCAGGTGCTAGGATCACCAGGCTGCTTGATGAGCTCACTCTGGAGCAGGCCACATAGAACTGTCCATTTAAGAAGCAGTCATCTGTTAAGTCAACTCCTTCCACAAAAGTGATGGCCTCTCTAGTTGTGTTCCTGGATTGTTTTGCTCATATGGAGACTGTGTTGTTCTGAGCACCTCAGGGTGATCTTGCTGGTACTTGGTCTGTGCAGCTCTGTGCACTGCAGGAGTACTATGTGCAAATGTCTTTGCTGCATTCCTAAATTGCCTCCTCCTTGTAGCGTTGGTGTATCTGGCTCAACGTTTGCCAGGAGCTTTCTTGGGGGCGGTGAGAGGTGTGAGGGGGAGTTGGTATGAGGGAGTGGTGATGTGGTGGACATTTCTTCAGGTTCATGAGGGAGGCACACATCGAAATGGCTCCTAGAAATGTCCTTTACTATCTCCCCATAAATATTCATACCATGGCCCTGCTCCTACACCTGACAGACACCGGCCTGTCTGGTGTTAGGGGAGTTGTTATTTAAAGGCATGGGGGGGGGGGCCTGGACCAGCAGAAATGCTAAAGCAGTCCTGCTGAGCAAACCTCCTTGGCGGCTGTAAGCATCCCACCTCCTCTCTTAAACCTGACAGGCAGCTGCCTTTCCAGTGTAGGACAGGGAGGGGGGAGGAGTATTAGAAGCCACTGTGGAGGATCACTAAGGCATTACTGCTGGGGCAGGCTCTCTCATGGCTTTAAGCATCGTGCAACCACTGCTGCACTGACAGACAACTGCCTGTGAGGTGTAGGAGGTGGGGGGGGAGCATGTTGGAAACCATCCCACCATTATGTGCTTTGTGAATATATATATATTTGCATTTGCTAGCAATGTAGAAAAGTCTGTGGCTACTTCCTGGTGGGGGGGAGTCGTTGGTTGATTATTTCCGGGGAGTGGTTTTTTCTCTGGCATCGTTTTCTGCCCTCTCCCCACCATAATATCAACAAGAATACACAGGGAACCTCACCCTGTCGCTGGCTCCTCTACAATCTCTTCAAGTTGGAGACAGATTACATTTTCGAGGTCCCAGTTACAGACCCCCAGGAAAGTTTTTCCCATTACTTTTTCTGGAAAAGACAGCAGCAATTATAGGAGTCTATGAAGCAGTTCAGGAACAAGCCAGTAACACCAAACTCACAGGGAAACTTCACCTGGGAAGATGCCCCCCTAATCCACACACTGGAAGCAAGACAAGCATCCACCCTAGGCTGGCAGCCCCCCCCCAAGTCTCCAAAGGCAAGTTTTTAAGGACAGAAAGGTAGACATCCACAGAATTTCAACAGGGGCTCCTCAGAGTAACCCCACAGCAGCTTGGCAAGCACCCTAGCAACACAACATAAGCAAGCGAAGTGTGCCCACAACTCTCACAGCACACCCATCAACTGGGGTGTATTATTCTATTCCGCAAAGGAATGGAAACACATGTTGAGCTGACAGGGCCACCCTCAAGTCTCCAAAGGCAGATTCTGAAGGATAGAATGGTTGACATCCCCAGAGTTTTGACAGGGGCTCGCCAGAGGGTAGGGGGGAAACATCTACCCCTTCCATAGCCCAACTCTCTTTTGCTGCTTCCACTGAGTACACTTCTATGTGGCCTCTCCCAGCCCAGTGCCAGAAAGCAGCTGTGCCTCCCACCTTCTCCAATTCTGGGGCCCTGTTTCCAGCCCACACTTTGGAAACATTTCTGCACCCTCTCCAGTGACACTTGTGTGGCAGAGTGCCAGGTGTGCCATACCCATGTCCAGAGGGGTGCAGATCCCCAATACTTGTTCTCCTCCATCCTCCACAGGCACCTGAAAGGGTGCACCCAGCTATGTTGCCACTGGAGGAAAGAGTGGTGACCGGTGGGAGGAAGAAGAGACCCACTCCCTCTCAGCAGAAGTGGAGGGAGAGCAGGAGGCCCCTCCAAGAAAGGCTCCCTGCATTTGGGGTCGGGGTGCCATACATGGGACATCAAGGCAGGCCACCCTCAAAGTGGTCGTTCCCCTGGGACACCATCTCCAACAGTGCCATCCAAAAGGGCTAGATGGATGGCTCAGGAAGCAGTCAGTTGCCTTGTCAGCAAGATGATTGCTGTGGATGGCCAACCCTTCTCCATCGTGGAGGATGTAGCCTTTTGCCAGCCGCTGCAACACCTGGCTCCCTGGTACTCCATCCCATTGCGGAGGACCATGAGCCAATGAGTCTTGCCTGCCATGCACTGCTACGCCGTGGTGATGGTCAAGGCAGAGCTCCCCAGAGTGCAAGGCAGAAGTGTGCACTTGACAGCAGACCTCTGGAGCATGCAGCATGCCTACCTCTCCCAAACCACCCACTAGTAGCAATCAGAGGACCTCTCTGTCTAGACTGTCAGGGCACAGCCCAGGCCCCAGGATGGGACAGTCCTGCCACTGTGCTACAAAGTTCTTCTGCTCTATGCACAGGGGATGGATGCAGACCACACGGTGCAAAACATCTCCATGATACTGAGTAGCCTGAGTGAGTCAGTGGCAGAGGCAACATTGTCTGTGACTGCATGGTCGCAGACATTGGCACCAACATGCTGGCAGAGATTAAGGCTGTGCGCTCAAGGGTATCGTCTGGCACACACACTTCACCTGGTGGTGAAGGATGCTCTGGAGCCTAGGGAGCACTGTCAAGGCCAGCTGGGACACTGCCCCCCTTGAGATGCGGTTCTTGCTTGAGACATGCTAGTGCCTGGCTGCCCACTTCTCACGCAACATCAAGTCTGCTCATCTGCAGTGCGAGAGGCAGGGAAAGGGAGATGAGGCTGAACAGCTGAGCACCCATTAGCTAAGCCCTCGGTGCCGCATGAATGAAGAGACTGGATGGCTCAGCACCCTGAGTTCACCTAACACCAAACCCCACCGAGACAGAGGTGTTCCCAATCAGGAGAGGTGGGAGAGTACAAATGTGGGTTCTCAGCCAAGGCACCCAGTTGCTAAGCCCCTCTGCTCAGGATGAGCAGAGAGATGGGGCGGCTCAGATCCCTGAGTCCACCTAAAACACAAACTCCACCAGGGGAGAGGTGCTCACAATCAAGAATAAATGAATGTGCTCTGTAAAAGGAAGGGTCCTTGCTTTTTTGTTTTTGGTAGCAATTCATTTAAGAGGTGAAAAGGGGAGGAGGAAGAGAATATCAAATGCACAGCCTATCTTTAAAGGCTAATTTATTAAAACATTTTATTCATTTATTTTTCGTATTTATAGCCCACCTTTCCTGCAAGTGGGCTCTGGGCGAGTGACAACATTCCAGTAATACAGTAATATCTATCCTTTCTCCATGGTTCAAATGCTAGGGATTTTTGATATGTTATAATATCTTGGATAGAGATCAATCTATTTAATAAAAGTCCCTCAGATTAAAAAATCAGTGATTGAAAATAGCCTACCATATCCCATGGACATGTTTCAGCAATATACAGGTCTGTGTGCTAAGACAAGGGCCACCAACCTTTTTAGAGTCTGTGGAAACCTTTGGAATCCTTACACAATGTGGTGGGCACACACCCTCTTCCCCCCAAAAAAAGAGAGAGAGGGAGAGAGCAAAAAATACTACTGAGGATCAGTTGGTTTGGTGGAGGAGGATGCAGCAGCAACTGCTTCTTTCTCTTCCTGAATAAAGCATAATGTCGCCTAGGATTGTGATCCTTTTGCAATTACATGAGACTCGATTTTGAGTAGACACACACAGTACACGTCTGAGTATTTCTCACACATTTTCACTCCCTTCTCTTGTCCTGATGCAGGTATTATTTAAGCTGATGTTTAATTATTACAGATGCAATAAAGTATTAAAATTAATATATATTCTGTGCTTCCTTTAACTTTGGAACTAGATTTTGGTTTAAATCTGTACCAAATGTATTTAGGATGCAACTTAGATTTTTCTGTGTTCAAGCTTGTATTTGTGCGATTGGGAACTTCTAACTGTATTAACGATTTCCTTTCTTCCATTATCTTCAACATATTTTACAAAATAGCAGAGGAACTAAAAATGCTGGATTAGAATTTGGTTGGCAGTTGATATGCCCATTCTCAAAATACGTTTTTCAAAAAAGTTAATTTTATTAACAAGTAACTTGTAAAACTACAGTTAGAAGTATTTTATTACCTCTGGTGTCACAGGTTGGAAAAAATATCTTGTGCCATTCTGTTATTACAAGAAAGGCTGAAGCCAGTCTGCACAATTAAAAATAAAAATAATTCTGCAACGGTAAGCAGATTTAATAAGTGGCACCATCACCCGGCTTGTTCCTGGGGGTTAATGATCTTGAATGTGATGATTTGAATACCAGATCTGGATTTCTTTTTTTCCTTTTTTTTAAGTACCCGGTTGGGTACACTTTTATTACTTTTCATATTATACACAAACCAACATACATACTACCAGGTGTCATTTCCTGCAGGAGCGCACAGGAGCAGAGCTCCGGCAGTAAAGAGCCCAGGGGGCAGGCACATGCAACAAGCCCCACCCCCTGCTCCCAGCAGCTCTCAGAGCAAGAAGTAGCCAGATAAGTTGCAGAGCTCCCCCCAGTCACCAGTTTGGTGTAGTGGTTAAGTGCGTAGACTCTAATCTGGGAGAACCGGGTTTGATTCCCCACTCCTCCACTTGCACCTGGCTGGATGACCTTGGGCAAGCCATAGTTCTGACAAGAGCTGTCCTTGAAAAAGAGCAGTTTCTGTCAAGAGCTCTCTCAGCCCCACCTACCTCACAGGGTGTCTGTTGTGGGGAGGGGAAGAGAAAGGAGTTTGTAAGCCGCTCTGAGACACCTTTGGGTAGTGAAGGGTGTGTCAGCAAGCTGCCATGGTGTTCTGTGTTGGTTGTATCTCTGTACAGTTGCTAACCCCCCCCATCTGTGCACCTGTATTTTACTCTGCTGTAATGCCTAAGCCAAACAACTGGAGGATGTATTGGGGGAGTACGCTTTACTGCCAGCTTGTTGCTTTTAGAGCCTGGGAACTGCACCTGTATTATGTCTGGAGATAGCCTGGTTCTCAGGGAATGAGCGCGCAACCGTTTCCTTTCACCCGCCAGCGGGAACGTGACCCATTGGTTCTGTACCTGTTTCAAATCCCTTTATTATGCTTGCCCTAACCGTTTGTAGTCAGTTCTAACAAAGAACGTGTTTGAGTGTCTTTCCAACGCTTTGAAATAAATTTTGCTTTTCTTTAAACGTGGATTTATTCTCGATGCTTGGGGATCCAACATATTGTTAGAACTCTCAATCTTCCTATCGTCCCGAGTCTGATGTGATCATGAGCGGGGCAGAGGGAAACCTACCTACAACGGAGGGGGACACGGGATCGGTCCCTGCAACCTCCACATCGTTGATCACCACGACCACCATACCTACGTCGGGTGCGGTGGGGGGAGCGGTTCCCCGGTTACCTGCGTACCTGTCTTGGCCACCTCCAACTGTATTTTAATTCTCAGTAACTCTTGCATCATCTCGTGGATCCATCTCCAGTATCTCTTTGTTACATCGCAAAGCCACCACATATGCTAGAATGTACCTATCTTATTTTTACATTTCCAGCATTTATCTAAACAATTTTCATTCTGCTTAGCAAGCTTATCTGGTGTAATATACCATCTATAAAACATCTTATACATATTTTCTTTATATGATACTGCCTTAGTAAGATCTGGATTTCTTATGCTGGAGTTGTTAAAGAATTTTCGGAGATTCCAGAATATTTAATTTAGGAAACATATCTCTCTTAGGGTTATGATTATTCCAAGTTCATTTAGGTATTATTTGGAGTCTTGCTTTAAAGCTGATCATGGAAAATTTAGGTGTGTCATCTGTAACTATTGCCAGTTTGGTATAATGGTGAGAGCCAGTTTGGTGTAGTGGTTAGGTGCGTGGACTCTAATCTTGGAGAACTGGGTTTGATTCCCCACTCCTCCACTTGCAGCTGCTGGATGACCTTGGGCAAGCCATAGTTCTGTCAGAGCTGTTCTTGAAAGAACAGTTCTCTCAGAGCTCTCTCAGCCCTACCTACCTCACAGGGTGTCTGTTGTGGGGGAGGTGTCATGATCTGGGCTGTGCAAGCAAAGGCCTAGCAGGCCCTGGGAGCCTAAGTAGCAGTGGGAGGAGGCCAACTCGCAGAAGCCCCTGAGAGGTTTTGGCGCCAATTTTAGCCAATCACAGAGATAGGGAACTTATAACAAAAGAGCTGGTACAGAAGAAGAGCTGTTCTTTCTTCCAAGAGAGCAGGGCCAGAAGGAAGGCTGCTGCTGGGAGAGACCCTCACCCTGAGATGAAAGGTGAACAGACTGAGGCCCAACTGAGACAGTGGACTAGGGACTGTGAGTCTAGTCACGTTAGGACATTTGGTTTCTTTTCACTCACTTATCGTTATTGTTCTTGCACCTTGTTTCCTATATTTGACTGAGCTCCTATAGAAATAAACCTTTTATTTGTTGTTTTACTCTGCCTGGTTCTCATGCCTATTATTCAGCCAAATAAGGGAGGTCTGAAGGTCTTGGGAATGTGCTCTGGGCCTGCTCAAGGGAACCTAAAACCAAAGTGGTGGCAGTGTCAGGTGACATCCAATCTGAGCCATGACAGGAGGGGAAGGGAAAGGAGTTTGTAAGCCGCTCTGAGACTCAGAGGGAAGGGCGGGGTATAAATCCAATCACTTCTTATTCGCTTCTCTGATTGACGTTAACACTCATAATTGGCATTTATTCCACTTTGATCACAGATAAATGTGTCTATACTGTCACGCAGCAGAGAAACAATATTGTCTCCAGTCCCCCACAATTGAAACCTTAAACTGTTTGTAGTCCCTCATTACCTTTTCAGTCTCACACTTTAAAGCAGAGACTTGAAGGGGAAATAGGGCTTGATTGGGAATTATTTGCCATTCTGAGGAGCAAATAGTTAAGAGCATAAGCTATTAACTCACCAGTGATTGTACTATATGACCTTAGACCTTATCTCAGACTCCATTCCTCAAAACTTCAGTGATATGAGACAATGCTGAATTGACTTAAGGAATGGTTGTAAAAAATGCAAGTGAAATACTCAATAAATATATAAACAGTAATCATTATTATGGTTTGAGCTCACATATCTCACCTTTTCTCAGATCTGGAAGGGCAGGGGGAGATGGACACACACAGAACTGCTCCCTTCTGTAAAATGAAAACCTGACATTGACCAATTGTTTTTGCACTTTCATGAATTGTTAGCTTTGTATATGCAGCCTTGGAGGACTGAGGGATGGCTAATATTTGATAGAAATCTGTGGCAAAATTTGCAATTTATTGGACTAGAGTGGAATATATCCTCTCTTTTTAAGGTTCTCATAGTAACATGGGAACTTGAAATATTTTGACAAATGTGCAGAAGAACAGAAATATCATTATGCAGTTTTGGTGCAATGAAAGATGTTAGGCAAAGATTCAGATTCTTTGACAATTTTGAACAATTTTGAACTTATCTATTCTATATCCCTCTAGGATAAAGGCTTACACCCGTACTTTGAGGGAATTCATTCCAGGGAAGGTTGGAAAGAGTTGGTGATCCCACAGTTCATTCCATCTCTCTTAACTGCTTGAAGTATGCAAACATAGCCACTTGGGTAATAATCCTTAAAAAGTCACACTTTCTGAAAGATGAACTGCTTTTATGACATTGGGTGCTTTTGTTGGAGTAATCAAATGTTAAAAAAGATGTCAGAGGTAACATGTAAAAAGTAGGGACTAGAGGCACATAGAATTAGAGGGGGAAGTCTCAGTAAAGCTGACTGTGAATGACCGCTGAAAGTGAAATATGGAGGGTTGTTGTGGGTGTGATTTGTATTTAAATGAAAATAACAATCAAATCAGGTAAAGAACAAAAATGTTTCTAATTGCATGTAATGTCTCCTGATGGCTTATTTTAAATATACCAGTATATTGCTGGAACTTTAGTTTTTAAAATTATCAGTGAACAGTTTCCAACATTCTGTTTACCCCCCCCCCCATTTATTTTTCTCTTCCAGATGGTCCCGCATCCGTTTATCATTATGGTACCCCTATTTTTTGGCCCCATTACACTGTGATAATGCTGTAGTTCATCTTCAATGTGAGGCCTGATCTGATATGAAGTGGCTTGTTTAATTTTGAAAGAAGTCTTTCATATGTATCAGCCAATTGTTGCTAAACACAGTGTGCTGTTTATAAATAGACCTTATGGTTCTGAATATAAAAATATTTACCAGTTAAAGTTGGCCTGATTTGTATGTGCACATACTGTCATCTGTGTGCATATTCCCAATAGCTACTGCTCATAGCTTTGGGTCATGAGATATTGTAAAATCTGGCTGCTAGAAATAAAAACAAAGTCACTTAAGCTGTCATCTTTTTTCATGTAGGGTCTGATTACTGCACTTCTATTTTGTGTATAAGTTAAAATGTAAAATTAAAGCCTTTCTAAACATCATGACCCCCCAAAAAAATTGTATGCAAAGATCTCATTGTCCCAAAAACCTTTTATGGTGGAGTGATAAAATATTAGCTAATCTATCCTTTACAATTCATGGCTGAGGTGTCATTTGAATCAGAGATATTCTCCTTCATAGAATTTGTTCTTCTCATTGAGTTGTTGTGAGGCACCAACTTGCTTGTGCCAATAAAATGAAATAAATTTCCGTGCAGAAAATAAGTTGTTTTCCCAAGGTGAAGTCTTGCATAGAGATGTAACATTTCTGGAAAATTTGAAGAAATGGGAAACAATTAGGTTCCACTCTTCCAGATGGGGGGTTTGTGGAAATTTGGGAGGAAACTGAAATATATGCACTCAAATCTTTTTTTCTCCCCCCCCTTTTGTATTTTTATACGTGTGTGCGTCCGTGCACACCTGGAAGTCATAGCGACCTCTGGTAACTGACTGTGTTCAACTGGGAGTCATGGTGACCTCTGGTGACCAGTGTTCCCTCTAAGCTGAGTTGGTGTGAGCCAGCTCACAGTTTTTTAGCCTCCAGCTCACAGATTTTTGTTCTAGCTCAGAAAGGATGGCCTCAAAGCAAACTAATATATGCAGCAACCAAATGGCTCGCTCACAACTTTAATGCCCGTAGCTCACAAAGTAGGATTTTCGCTCACAAGACTCCACAGCTTAGAGGGAACATTGCTGGTGACTGACCCTTACTGGGGGGTTGGAAGAGAGGCGGCTGAATAAGGCCTGTGCCTGCCTCCTGCCTTTGGTATTTCAGGGAGGTCTCCCATCCAAGTACTTGCCAGAGGTGACCCTGCTTAGCTTCCAAGACCTGACAAGATCAGGCTTCCCTGGCTATCCAGGTCAGGGCCTCAAACCTAAGTTTTTGTTCTGCTTTTACAGTATAAAATGAATCATTTAAAATAGATAGCATATTTATGGCATTTAAAAGTGAATGTTCACAGATCTCCCCCCCCCCCCCCCCATGTTCTTTCACACACATTCCATCAAATTCTGGGAAAGCTGATTTCCAGGGTCCTGGAACTCAGTGAACATATACCCCAGTGGGTTAAGTTAGAAGGCTGTAGTGTAGAGGGGGAAGAGGAAAAATCACTGTTCCTGCGTTTTCCATCTGCAGAGCTGCACTGATCAAAGAGGGAGGAGAGGGTGAATATGTTCCCTTCTAACCCTTGGGCACAGTCCCCCACTCTGGTTGGCTGTCAGAAAGAACTGGGG
This sequence comes from Gekko japonicus, assembly GCF_001447785.1. Lineage (NCBI taxonomy): Eukaryota > Metazoa > Chordata > Lepidosauria > Squamata > Gekkonidae > Gekko > Gekko japonicus. The sequence continues at coordinate 252,884 of NW_015167098.1, read as the reverse complement.
TGGAGGTCACAGGAAAAAACCCTCTGATTTGAACCCATGGATTAATGGATCCAATCCTAAACCTTAAATTAAAATTTCAGAGTTTACCTACCTATGAATATTCACCTTGCTTTGAATCAAACTGGAAAGCAAGCAAATGGAAATGGAATATGGGGGTAACTGGACCAGGCAGACTGCAGATGTTTATTATTCTTTATTTACATCCCACTTTTCTCCCCAGTGGGGATTCAAAGGGTTACATCATTCTCCTCTTCTTTATTTTCTCCTCAGAATGACCTGCCTGAATCTAGAAAGGGCAGGCAGCTGAGAGAAACTCTTAAAGAAAATCTGAGGGGTTTTAAACAAAATTTTTTTTGAAAGCCTGAATGAATGAATGAAAGGATTTTGTTCCAACATGTATCTGAAGAAGGATTTGTGGACTGAAGGAGGAGCTGGCAAGCCTATAGACCCCATCTCCTCTTTATCTGTGTCTCAGTTTTTACATTTAACATTCTGTTAAGTCCTCTCTCCTTTTGCCATCTTTGAGGTAACGATATGTTTGCATCAGAATTTGTTTTCCTTAGATTATTTTATAAATCACTTCCAGAAGTCACATTCTGCAAACTTAGAAGTAGTGAAGACTCAGAGTAAGCCTTTTTCTGGCCTGACTTTTGTGACTTTTGTTTGTTTGTTTGTTAAGCCCTTTCTTTGATGTTGCTGTATGTATATGTCTTGCTCATTGTTGAATAAAAGTACTTCTGAGTCAGATGACCTCCTTAATTACAAGTATAGGATTTAAAAAATTGTCAACCGTTCTGATTCCTTTTCTCAGTGTCATTCTGCTCTATGTAGAATTCAGCAGTAATTCTTCTTCTGTTTGTATTTTTCCTATTACTTTTATTAATATGAAACTTTTTCTCCATCTAAGCTTTGACTGTGAGATCATGCACGTATTGGCTGGGATCCCACTAAACATTTCTGCTGGTGACAGGCTTTCCATCAGCCATGTGCAATTTCCTTGCATTTGCCCTACTGCTGCAGTCCGAAATGCAGGCCCCCAGAAACAGCACAAGGGAGGGATCAGAGAACTGAAACAGGGCAGGTGGAGGAGGGATCAGCAGTAATCCTCCTCAGGATTCAAACCGATTACAAACTCATGAGTGTAATCCTAAACAGATCTACTCCTAAACAGATCTACTCTGAATCCTACTCCGGTCTTACTTAGTGATCTTACTCCCAGGAAAGTGTTTTTTGGATTGCAGTGCAGCTCACTAATGCAGTGGTTACAAGAGAAGGCATGAAACTGAGAAGGCATGCTACTAAAATGGAAGGCCTTTCAGTCTGAACTTCACAGAGAAGGCATATAAATGTAAATATAGGTGTGGTCGAACAAAGGCTTGCAGTTTAGATCGCACAAAGTTAATATTCAAATTTGAGGGTGGCAGTATACTTAAGGCATGTTAATGAATGGTAACCAAGCTGGCATCAGTATGCTACATAGTTCACATGGTTGTTGTGGTTATCTGATTAATCCCTGCTTTCAAGTCTTTGAAGTATTATTATACTATTATGTATATTGTTAATTGCCATGCTGTCTACATGCAGTTTACTCCCAAGCCAGTTTGATGATGCTTTTTACGTTACTTACAGAGCAATCCTGTGCCACGCCTGCATCACAGTGGCCAGCAGAAAAATTCAGTAGGTTTGCAGTATTTTCTGAGTGTGACGGGGCTGCATCTGTAGCAAGTGCCCTGCTGTGGTCAGTGGAGGCGTTAGGGTTGCCAAGTCCATCTTCCACCCCCAGTGGGGGACTTTGGGGGCATT
>NW_015167098.1:230469-251070 GCF_001447785.1 Gekko japonicus | reverse complement strand
AGGGGGTGGGGCATCCCCGACGTGATGACGTCACGTTGGGGACGTCCACCCCCCCCCCGCCCATGCGCCAGATTTCCAGAAACGGCAGTTCCCTGCACTTAAAGGAGCCAGTTTTCCCTTTTAAATGCAGGAGCCGGCGTTTCCCCTTTAAGAGCAGCCGCATTTCCCTTTTAAGAGCACGAAGCTGGCATTTCCCTGCAAGCTTGCGGAGTTTGGGCTTGGGAGGAAACACGGGTTCCACACACTTAAAGGGAGAGAGATGGGTGGGTGTTGGGGGGACCCCTGGCAAACCGGGGGGTTTTTTTGGCAACCCTAGGAGGCGTTGTGTGGTGGTGGTGGCATTGTGATAGACAGGGCAGCCAGAACTAATCAGGGGTCAAGGTGGTGGAGTCCAGCATCCATCTCAGGTGTGTGTGGGGGGGGAGAGGGGCAGGCCACAGGAGTTCTGCTCATTGTCAGCAGCCCCCCAAAGGGACCACGTCCTATCAGCATATCCAGGAACCTGACAGTGAGGAGAGGGTTCGAACTGTCTGCCCCACAGGCATCCACAGCTGCCTCAATACCCACACAGAGCACAGGGTCCCTGAAGGGCAGAAGGGGAGGGTGGGTTGTCGTTGCCACCCTATGCATTTGCAGATGTCCTTCACTTGCTGGCGGGCACTCTTCCCAGCAGCCCAGCCATGTTGTCAGGGGCACTCCTGCACCACCCCTTCCAGTGGCGGAGCAGGAGAGAGGGCCAGTGGGGTGGGCTCAGATGTGGGGGCATGCAGCACTACCCTAAGATCCCCCAGTTGCCCCCTCAATGTTGCAGAGGTGGTCTGGGACTGGAATGACTGTCATTCCCATCCCAGAGTATTCAGTGCCCAAAGACTGTCATTCAAAATCCATTCTGTATTCATCATTACTTCCATGTGTGGTAATGTATTGCAATGGAACAAGCACAAGTCGTTTGGCATTCTTGGCTGCCAGTATGTCCAATGGGCATTCAGGTTTCTCCCATTGTTCCCAATGGGCAATCTTCTCAGTTACTTTAGTACAACCCCTCCCCCGATACACTCCTAGCGGTCCCCAGTGTCCCTTGTGATATCAGCAAACTCCTCCAGGTGCCTGCCAGGTGCCACCACAGGCTGCTTTCTCAATCCCCCAGGAGAAAGCATCACTCCCTTGTGATAGTACTGTAGCTGCTGTTGCTTGGTTGCCATCCTTAGGCCCCAGCAAGGGCTCTGACTCCCTTGCTATAGCATGCAGGATCTGACTCAACTGCCCGCCTCCCCTACCAGTACCCTTCCCACTCCCCTCCAAAAACGTCTCTTCCTGCTGCATTGGCTCCTCCCCAGCCATTGACTCTGGGGATCCCCCGATCCCTTGCCCCCTCAGTGATACCTTCACAGATGTCTTCCCCCTGGGTGAAAAAAGCCTCCACTTCCTAGAGCATACATACAGTTATGAACGTCATCCATTCACTGGAAATGAATACCCACCTTTCTCCCCCATGGGGACCCCCAAGTGGCTTACATCATCCCCCTCTTCTCCATTTTATGGTCACTACAACCCTGTGAGGTTGATTAGGCTGAGGATGTGCAACTGGCCCAAGGCCACCCTCCTAGCTTTCATTGTATAAGTGGGGAATGGAATCTGGGTCTCCCAAATCTAGTCTCATGCTCTAACCACCATACCAAGCTGGCTCATTCACTCAGACCACCCTCTAGCCCTCCCCCCCTTCACATAGCAGTCTGTGAGGAGGGAACCTGCTTTTAGGTCAACTTTGGAGGTGCTGCTAGGCCCCTGCTGTATTGGGCAGATGACTATGACCAGTGACGCCTGCACAACCATCCACAGCCACCCAAGGCACCCGAGAGCTCTTCCTCTTAGAAATGTCATCAGGAAGGCCTGGGGGGGGGATATGGTAGGGAGGGGCGTGGAGCTCCTGTTTTGTAGTCAAAATCAAACAGAGACACAGTTGTGGCACAACACAGACTTTATTGAACCGCAAACCATGGCAAGGTGCGAAGACTCCATTTACAGTTTGGTGTAGTGGTTAAGGCCTGGCCGGGTGCAACACTCCACTCCAAGAGGAGGGCTGGGACAGCAGACTGAGCAGAGTGTGGGGGGAGGTGGGACTTCCTACACCAACAAGTCTCCCTGTTGAATCTTCACCTGTGCCATGCCGGCCTCAGCCATGGATGTGTTGTCCTGACAGGGTCTGCAAATACAGCCCCATTGGGGGTTGGCTTTGCCATGAACCCCCCCCCCTTGAGGCACATGATGGTACCATCTGATTTACACTCACCTATCCTGTGTTGAAATGCTCAGGGATTACTGGCAATCCATCCACAGCAGCACCTGCAGCTGCTGCTCAAGGCTCTGATTCTGCAAGGAAATTAGTCAAAGGGTTGCCTGACAGGGTGGTTCACCGCGTAGAGTGGGGCAGCTGCCAGACCCCCATCCCCTAGACCACCAGCATGCCCCATTCTCTGCCAAGGGTGGAAAACAGGCAAATGACTGAGCTTACAGCCCAATGTTGGGTTGAAAACATCCCTCCCCCCCCCTGCAGTTCTGCCAGGAAACTTTCTTGGGATATTTTCCCATGGCATGTCAGGGGCCATGGTGCTGTGAGGCCATGACTTGTGCTGCCCCTGCATGAACTCTATGCTAGGTTTGAGTGCAGGAGGCGCCATCCTGGCACCTGGCCTCAAGTGAAGGAAGCAGGTTTGGGATCCTTGCACTTGCTTACATGTCAGTGTGTGATTGCCCCTTTGGGTCGAGCCTCCAAATGTGGAGTACCTATTAGGGTTTTAAAATGGGAGAGCTCAACAACAGAGTATGGAATTTGCTCTCCTCGGGTATTTATTTTATTTTATTTTATTTATTAGATTTCTACCCCACCCTTCCCACTGTAGCAGGTGTTAGTGCTAAGTGCTCACCCTATAGTGCTAAGTCCCCTATCTGTGCTTTTCCCATCACTGAAGTGCCTTGCTGCTTGCTCTAAGTCCACACAGGAGGGAACTCTGAGACAGAGTCCTGTGCTGCACACCCTAACTTCTGAGTTGTAAGATGTCCTGGCTGAAATTTTTGTAAGGTGGGAGGGCCATGATTGGGTGCTGGGGAGGGGGCTTGGATGCCAGGATGGGATGTGATTGGTAGTCAGCATCCTGAGCTTCTCTGAGCCTAACTGGTATGGCTGCAGGGTTTTTTTTTTTTAAAAAAAATTTCAATTCATTTGGCGCCCATGGGCTACACCATGTTTTTTGTTGGTGTAACTTTTCGCCTCGGGTGGGGGCATTCCCAGGCTGAAAGGACTCAGGTAGCCAACTACCTCTGGCCACACCCCCAAAACCACCCACAGCCATTCTGGTGCAGGGGTTGTGGTGCCTAGATTGTGTCAACAGGCAACCGCTGGAGTCATAAATGGCACTCATGCTGCTATATCTTGGACACACGCTGTCACAAAGGTCATTTTGCTCCCTGAGCGCTTTCAGTCCCCCCTTAGGATTGCTCTGTTAAAGAGACAGCAACTTTACAGTTAAAATACTAGTACTATTTCCTTTCATCCAACTTGGCTCCAGTTTGCATTTAGGACTATAATGGAATCCATTAAAGGTATAAGGTCTATGACTCAGTCATTGCACCTCTGAAACTTGTGGCTTTTTTAATTGCTGCCATTAAGACTTTAGTAGTTTGTCATAAAATAGACATTGATGTAAAATTCATTCATGTTAAAACATATTGTACCTTAATGTAAAGAGATAAATATATTACAGCTCTCTGTATTTTTCTGGAAATCTGTTTGATTCAATATTAAATGTATTTGAACCAACAAAACCACTTTTCAACTTTGTTGTACTGTTGGGAGGTGAAGTACTATGTTGCCCATTGTATTTGGCTACACATTGAGGGCATAATTATACATGAGATTTTCTACATGTACACTTACAGGTACACATGCAAGTGTCATGTTCGTTTGATTAGTCTTAAATCCACTGCCACTGTTAACACCATCCGCTAACAGCTAGGAGAGCAAAGTGGTTGCCTTTACTGAGTATATACAGACTAAATTATTTACTTTATAACTTTTAGATGAAAATAAAGCTCCCTAAATTAAAAAAGAATTAATAATGTCACCAGCCTGTAAAGCAACCGTCTCTGAGAATACCCCAACACAATAAAGTTGCAGAACAGATGAACAGCGTACAGTAAGCAGTGCACTATAGTTGCACTAGTTATAAAAAAAAACTAGACCCGAGGTGTCAAACATTCGGCCCAGGGGCCAGATCAGGCCCCAGAGGGCTTCTGTAAGGCCCACAGTGGAACTGGCTGTCTTCTGCTGCTTGTTCCAGTTCTGTTGCTGCTGCATCATCGTAGGTTTGCAGCTTATAAATACATACCTGAACAGCATATTTAAGATTGCAACAGCACAGACATTTTGATGCAATAAATCAGAGCAAGAGGTGTCAGTTTTCAGACACTGTTAAACAAAATATTGCAAGAGTGCTAATGTTTTAAGCATGTTTTTATTTTAATTTTAAAAAACCGTTTGTGTTCTTTATAATGTTTATATCTCTGCTACCTGGCATTACATTTTATGACACACATGGCCCGACCCAACCAGATCTCATTTATGTCAGATCCGGCCCACAGATCAAATGACTTCGACACCCCTGATCTAGACTCTTTGGAGCTATACTTTGAAGTCTAAGAATCTGTTCCACTTCCTTCTTCCTCTCTGTACCTATCTGTTTCAATGTATCCGAAGAAGTGTGCATGCACACGAAAACTTATACCTAGAATTAAACTTTGTTGGTCTTAAAGGTGCTGCTGGACTTGAAGTTTGTTCTGTTGCTTCAGACCAACATGGCTACCCACCTGAATCTACCTTGTCACGATGACTGCACTTTTTGAATAGCCGAAAATATAATAGCAGTTGGTGTGTGATTATATTCAAGAGTGTTGGATCAAGGGAACACCTGGTGGGGTTTTTTGTTTGTTTTTGAGGGAAATAATTGCTGTTGTGTTCAATACATGTTTTAAGATTTCTAGATGTCTTCCCCATATATATCTTATTACAAAAGCATTTGATATATACAGCCTATTTGGGAACTACTTGTAGTGAAATCTTTGAGCAGGTATTGTTTCACATCTGCTGGATTTTAAAATTCCTTAATACTGCATGTAAACTTACAGTATGTACAATTCATACAGAGAAAACAGCCCTTTGGTAAGCTTGCTCCTGATAAAAATGAATTGGGGGGGGGGGTAAATCTATGTCACTGTGTACCAACAGATCTCAGATCAGATGTTCTTTTAAAACAAACAAAAGGTTTTTTAAAGTTATATTGACAGATTGTGTCCAATATATTCTATTCCAATATTTGGGTATGGTCTTACTGAGTCCATTGTTTATATGGTGAAAAGAAAAAGTACAGACCAATCTCTCACGGTCAGATTTTTTCCCTTATTTTGAAGAGCTTTAGAATATGTTGGTTATAATATACATTCAGGGTATCCTCGAATGGTCAGATTTTGTTCCAAAATTAGGGCCTCTTTACTGAGTGTAGCCTTCTCTTCCATTTCCTGTCTTCATTAGGTTGGACAAGGACAGAAGGGGGGGGGGTAGTGCACATGCAGGTTCCCTCCTATAGGCAAATTATACAGACATGCTCAGACTGCAATCACGCACACTAAATAATCCACTTTCAAACTAATTTTTATTGTATGAACTGGCAAAAGCCAGTTGGAAAGTGCATTGAAAGTGGATTATTTAGCGTGTGTGACGGCAGCCTCAGTGAGGTCAACAACAGCAGCAATGCTTTGCTATCCTGGCAAGTGCCCTCAACCACCACCTTCTCCCCTGCTGTGCTGTGGGGCAACTGTAGGAAGCAAGCAGCCGGGGACCTGGGTCAGGTTTCTCCTCTCATCCATTTCGGAAAGCAGGCCCAAATTCTTCTTTTAAGCTTCAGGATAACAGGGCATTCCCCAGTTCTGGTCCAGCCTCTTCAGAGAGAGGAAAGTCTGCCAGCAGCACCTCACTGTATTGCTGGTATAAATCTTGTGTTCTCTACATTTTCCCTGCAGTATCGTTAGGCCAAATGTAAGGCTTTTTTCATGCTTCCTCTTTCCCGCTTTTTTCTCAGGGGGGATGGGTACAACCAACAGTGTGCTTCTCTCACCAGCCTTTTGCAGGAAAAAGTTGTCAAAGGGCCCTGGCTCCACAGCCTAATTGTCCTGTTATGTCTCTAAAAAGCCAGGAACTTGTGGTCAGCAAAGAATGCTTCTCAGATTGCATACACAGCCTGCACTTGTTGCAGTAGGGCTCTTGGATTTCCCCCAATCTTTGGGGGAGGCAGAAGCACTCAGTTCCTCTTGCCATCTTCCCTAATGTCTCAGCAAGGAGATGAGTGAAGGAGTAGGCAGCCAACTGTGAGAGAGGTGCTCAATTAAAAAGCAGCACCCTTCGTCTTAGAGCCCTGAGTCAATGTGCAGCACCCACCCACCCCAAGCGACTGTGGCTCCAGCTGCTCTGACTTCCACTTCTTTCCAGAAGGAACAATCAAGAGTTCGTCCATGTGGAGCACTGAGATCCTTCACAGATCAGCCCCATCAGTGCAGCCAACCCCTTCCCTTTTTCCCCCTTCAGATATACAGCCCAAGGTAGTAGTTGGACATGGGAGGTGACTTCTCTTATACCTGTGCCTTTCTCTTTCCAGGAGGCTGACACCTTAAGTATCTCAGTAGGCTCTCTAAGGCTCAAGTCTTAGGGCTAGACATTCCTGTTTTAAAATCCATTCACTGACTGCTTATTAGTTTCTAGGTCCTTAGCAACATGAGATCTCTCAATCCGGTTCTCCTAGCCAACAAGACTACTGTTTTAGTTTCACAAAGACCTATTTTTATTTGTTTAACTGCTATGCCACCTTCCCACCCAACTCAAGGTTCCCAAGGCAGCAAATATTAAAACATTTCTGACATTAAAAAGCATTTAAATACAAATATATATATATAAAGTATTTAAAACAAACAATACATAATATAAATAAACACACAGAGGAGTGCTCATAAGTGTTAGAAAAGCTGTCTCTGTGTCCATCCACAGATTAATTCCTTTTTTTCATTAAGTACAAGCATTAGCCTTGCCCTCTTCTGACTCTTAGTATCATCCTAATGAAAGAGAGAGGTAGTGCCTAGACATTACAAAGTCCCTCAAGGAATCTGTCAGCAGAACCCAAGTGTTCAGAAACAGAAGAAGGAGGAGAGGGAGGAAGTTGGATTTATACCCCGCCCTTCACTCAGAGTCTCAAGAGTAGCTTACAATCTCCTTCCCTTCTTCTCCCCACAACAGAACAGACACTCTGTGAGGTAGGTGGGGCTGAGAGAGCTCTGAGAGAACTGCTCTTGAGATAATAGCTCTAAGAGAACTTGTGACTGACCCAAGGTCACCCGGCTGGCTGCATGTGGAGGAGTGGAGAATCAAACCCGGTTCCCCAAATTAGAGTCTGCCACTCTTAACCACTACACCAAACTGACTCTCTATTAATTTTCCACAAAGAAGGTATCGAAACTCTCCTTGGCAAGGTACGGTAGGGAATGCATAGGGGTTGCCTATAGAGGCTCAAGTCAGATGCCACTCCTGAAAATCCTGGGTTTTTTTTACTCTTTCCTTTATTTACTTGCCACTGTGTGGCTGGATCTTTGTCCAGTATAAAGTAAATTTGCTTTGGCTTCAGCCCAAAAATTCTACAAAGCATATCTAGCTTCAGAATTTTCTCCATTCAGTAGAATCCTACCTGGGATTTAGTGCGCTGCTGCTGGAAATCCTGATCCAGGATATTCTCTTTTGCTCAGAGAAAGAAATGATGTTCTCTGGGGTTGTACATTTTTCTCAGTGTGTGCAAGACTTCTTGTCCCACCGTGGTGGAAATGAAACTAAATGGACAACAAATTAAAATGTTGATATTGATACGTAGGGTAGGAGAGTGTATCAAAACTTTAGTCTGAGTGTATTTTACTTTTTCTAGGTAGTCAAAAGTTTTCTTTTGTGAAGCTTTTTTCTTCTGTGGTCTTTTCACACTATTTGAAATCCTGAAACTGGGAATGCTCCCCTTATCCAGGGGTCCCTGCTAGCATAGTGTATACACATGCAACGGGTCTGAGTCTAACCATGTGCACATGACACTTAAGTGTATACTTCTAACTATACATGTGTAAAATGTCACATTTGGTTTGCGTCTTGTATTTTAGAGTGCAAGCACCTTTGTATAACAGTCAAGATCAGTGACAGTCAAGATGTGGCTTCCTCAGTCCCTAGCAGAGGCATGCATCCTAAAATTGTAAAAACATAAGTTGGAAAGGTACAATTAAGTCCACTTTAGGCTGAATGCTGCAGTGCTTGGTGCTGAAATTGTCAAGACTCAAACAGCAGAAAGTTGTAGCAGAGAGAAGTCAGAGATACATGGGAGTTGTTGGGAGCCTACAGGAAGGAAGAGTGAAATGTGCGGAGATTGGAAACTTGATGCAACCTGCTGGTGGACTAGCTTCAGTTTGGCAATGACACGAAGCATTCCTTATAGAGATATAAACAGTTTCTTTTGAGTGGACAAACATAATGCCTGTTGATATGAAATTAAGGAAAGTCCATAATCCATTGTCTAACAGTCTTCAAAGTGTTTTTCTTAAAATTTAACCAAAGTCTGGATGCTTCAATTTTCCTTAGGAGCAAGATAAAAGTTTTACTTTTCTTTCTTTCTTTTTTTCTTTTTCCCTTCTTTTTATTTTTTTCCTTTTTACATAGCATGCTTTCAGGTATTTAAAAATAATAAATTCCCTGGAACCTGTTCCACACTATGTCATGGTAAAGCAGTTGCTTCAGTCTCCACTGCATGGTAAAGCAGTTGCTTTAGTCTCCACTGCAATTACTTCTTATAAACCCTGTGTCATCTCTGTTGCTGCTGAATCAGCACACCCTTGGCAGGGGAATTCTTGCTGTCTCAACTGTGTGCATCATCAGGGTGGGGGAGGGGAGATGTATCTACTATTGACAGAGCAGTTAAAGCCTAGTACTATGTAAGCTTAGGACTCCTTCAGTTCAGCCTTTTGGCTGAATATGATCTATATTTCTCCATAGTTTATTGTGTCTTGTGCACAGGATAATGTACTTTGAGCTTATTTTTGTGAATCCCTATCACTTTTCCTACAAGATCCTTGCCAGATTTTATTAAGTATATAGTGATTGAAACTACTTTTTACGCTTCATTTCTGGTCACTTTTGCATTGTCTTAACTTGACTGCTACAGTACTTTTAAACATAGACTCGAAGAAGGAACTTGCACGTTGTACTGCTGACCATTAGTGATAATTTGCAATTTCTTGTGGCTGGTTTTTAGTTGATAGTACTTTCAACAATGTTGATTTCAGTGCTGCTGTTTATGATGCTTTATTGTTACAATAATTTTTGTGTTATTAATGTGCTATTTATTTTATTATTTATTTACTTACATTACTTACAGTCTGCCTTCCTTGCTGAGACTCAAGGCAGGTTGCATAAGTAACAAAAAATGCAGTAAAACAATATAATAATACAGTGCATAACATTTGACAACACAATAAAAATAATGCAAGAAAAACTGCATAACTTTATTCATAGGCATTAAAACTGAAGTTCTGTTAACTTTATAAAAATGCCGTCCTGGACAATTCCATTCTACACATAATGTGTAATGATAAAGTGAAGGAGTTTTTCGTATCTTGTCAGGCAAGCCATTCCTCCAGGTGCGCGCCATAACAGAGAATGTTCAGATATGGGCAGCTGTCTATCGTACCAATTTATGGTGTTGCACCTTCAGAAGACTTTACTCAGATGAACAAAGGATGCTGAAACAGGGCATTATCAAGAGAGGCTTCCTGTGGATATTTGGGTCCTTGGAGTAGAAGAACTTTGTTGGTAATAACCAGTACTTTGAACTCTGTAATTCAGGGGTAACCACTGAGCAACTGCACCATAGGTGTAATATGCCTATTCAGCCTGTCTCTTAAAAGTAATTGAGCCACAGTGTTCTGCATGCTGGAGTTTCCAAGTTGTCTTCAAGGGCAGACCCATGTAAAGTGAATTACAGTAGTCCAGCCTCAAGGTTACTGGAGCATGCATCCAGAAAGCTAGACCACAAACACATTTTTGTTTTTTAGCGGTATTTTATTCTATTGTTACCCTCTCTCCTTTCTCTCTGTGCTTTTAGTGTATGTGTTCTCTGCAAACTGCAGCCATTAGTTATCCCATTTTTTGTATTTCCTGCTCTAGCCCCCATTTCTCAGTCTCCTTTTTGCTACATACCATGTAGCACTCCTTTCTTTCTACCATTGCTGATCTTTCTGCAATCTTTTCTTGGAATCTAAGCTAAGAGCAAAATGGAGCAATGCAGGCATCTCTCTCCACTGCCTTTAAACTGGGCATGCCATGACACACAAATGTAGGAAGGACCATAAATAACACCTGTGAGTCAAACAGATTCTTGTGAGAGCAGAAGAGGGATGTCTGGCTTCTGCCAATTTCTCCTCCATCTGCAGCCCTTGTACTGTATCCCGACACATTCCAAAGGCTTGCCACTGCCCTCAGAAGCAGCTTTTAAAAGAGTGCAGGTGCTACAGTAAGGAAGAAGCAGCAGAAAAGCATTGTTTCATGAGCTGAAGTTTGTTCATGATTCTTAGGAACCAGGTCAATGAGAATTTGAAATTACTGGAGGAGGCTGTAGAAAAGACCAAGAGTCCAGTAGCACCTTCAAGACTAACAAATATGTGGCAGGGTATGAGCTTTTGTGAGTCACTGCTCACTTCTTCAGATAAACTAGAATGGGAGTCCATCTGTCCTATTTATTGGAAACTGGAGTTATTTCAAATGCCGAATAACATTAGCAGGCAAATGACAATAGCAGGTGAATGACAATAGCAGGTGTGATTGGATTTAGGTGAGATATGGAGAGGGGTAATAGGCATGGAGAAATCAGCATTGGTAATGAGATAGGAAACCTAGCTCTCGATTCAATCCAGGTGGATCCATTGTCTTGAGCTTCATTATCAGGAGGAGGCTCTAACACAGTGGTTCTCAACCTTCTTAATGCTGCAACCTTTTAATACAGTTCCTCATGTTGTGGTGACCCCCAACCATAAAATTATTTTCGTTGCTACTTCATAAATGTAATTTTGCTACTGTTATGAATTGTAATGTAAATATCTGATATGCAGGATGTATTTTCATTGTTACAAATTGAACACAAAGCATAGTGATTAATCACAAAAACAATAAGACCATCAAAAATTTGTGTTTTCCGATGGTCTTAGGCGAACCCTGTGAAAGGGTCGTTCGACCCCCAAAGGGGTCGCGACCCACAGGTTGAGAACTGCTGCTCTAACAGATCTGTAAACATAATTTGTGGTCTCATAGTATGTCCAGAATTAATCTACTTCCTTCTGCTGTCTTAATAGGTTGTATGTGTGTGAAGTAGTGAGCTCTGACTCACAAAAGCTCATGCTGGAATAGATGTTAATAGTTTTTACAGTGACATTGTACTTCTGCTTTATTTTGTCTCAGGATGTACATTTGAAATGTGATGCTTTCCTGTATGATGACTCCACTCCTGCATATATCGTGCCAGTTATTATCATTACATGGATATGATATATTTCTTAATGTAAGCCAACATGACCCTTGCAATTTTCTCACTGGTTGTACTTTGTTCTTCTGTAACAGGAGTCCCCAACATGGCACCCACCAAATGTTCTTATAAAGTGAGTGGGGCCAGGTAGCGCTCTTGCCCAGCAGAGCTTGTGATTGGCCACTGGAGATCCAATTGGTTATGCAGATCAAAATAAAATTGTTTCAGTAGCAGCTGCCACCACAGTATGGGTTTTATTCTCTCTCACTCCTCTTTCCCAATGTATTTTACTTCTCTTCACTGCTGCCCTCATGTTTCTCTATGTGACTCCAACTCCTGCAGCAGCCATTTTGTGGCTGTGCCCACCACCCTCTGTCAGAATTCCAGAGGTGCCCAGATGATCAAAAAGGTTGGGAACCCTGTACTATAAGCTTTCAAAGCCTTATCTACATAACTGAAACTGCTATTTTATGTTTTTGCATTTTCTTTGGTATTTCATTCTGACTTTGGGGGGATAGCGTTCTATGAATAGGGTATATCCTGATATTGTCTTTTGTTTGTGTCCAAGTTGCTTTTGAAAACTATAAATAATGGGACTGTTCTAGATATGAAGCTCCTGATACCACTGAAAAATTGTTGAGCTAAAATCAGTTACACAGGTTTGTTGGAAGAAATAGGATGAGAAAATTTTCTGGAATTCAGTGCCTCAAATAGAACATGATCTAAACAAATGTTAAAAGTATAGTGTGTTGATTTTATATCCAGATGGCAACCATGTTTGAAGTGTAGAAATGTTACTTTCAAACAAATTCAAAACTGTATGTAAAATTATTTTTATTGGAACAATATTTAAACATTTAAAGACAATATAGCATGTTCTTCTTTTATAATGTTTAAGTGTAAAAATCTGAGGAAAAAATCTGAAAGCACTGAAAACTGTTGACTTACTAATTTTAGCACATCCCAAGAACTGTGCCTGATATGCTGTGGATCTGTTTGTCCACTAATTTATTTCAACAGAATTAAACTCTCATTCACTTACGTGTTTTTAAATATTATTATTATTATAGAAAATTGTTTTATGTTTTTATTGCTTGTTGATCTTATGTTGTAAGCTGCCCTGAGCCCATTTTTTGGGGTAGGGCGGGGTATAAATGTAATAAATAAAATTACATATAAAAAGAATTTTTCCAACATCTGCGGGGAGGGCGGGATAGAAACCCAATAAATAAATAAATAAATAATCATACAAAGAAGAGAAAGAATTTCTGTTTTCAGTTACATAATTTCTAGACCTATAATTATTAAATTACAAAAGGAAGATTTAATTTTTGATAAAACACTTATAGAGCATTATTCCATGTAAATTTTAGTATCTCCACCTTGGCACTAGATATTGAATTAAACTGATTTCATTATAGTATAAAGGGTGACTAAATTTTTACATATGACCAAAGTTTATGCAACCATATATATTTGAAAGTTATAATTTTAATCATTATCTTAACGAACCAGGCCTTTCAAATAATGTACATGTAAAGGCCGTTACAGTTCATACATATATTTATATATTGAGAAATTGTAGCTTTTTATAGGAAGTACATGTGTGTTAAGTCATGAGAAGGTTCTGGGCACTAGAAGATTCTGCTCTCCTAATTATATTCATATAGGGGCCATTTCCTATTGGACATATTCACAATTTCCCTCTAGTGATCTCTGACTTAGAAGCACTAAGACACTTTGTCAGGAGTAGGGTTACCAGGTCCTGTGCTCTCACCAGTGGGGGTAGGAGGGAGCTTTCTGGGAGTGGGGGGCCCGGGGTGATGTCACCACATGTGACATCCCCAAAATGATGACGTCACTTCCATGTGGTTACCATACTAATGTTACTATAGAGTTTTGCCCAAAATAACAGAGTGTTGCTGTGCAATCTCCCTAGCGTGATGATGTCACATTCGTTTGCATCTTCATGCTGGAGACATCGTGCCTGCTCATGGCAGTTGGGGGTGGGGCTTCCCCTCGCCTGCCATCTGGCCAACAGCATGCAGGAGCCTGTGAAATCGGGGGTTCCCCTTCTTCCACCTGTAGGCTGGCAACCCTAGTCAGGAGGAAAGAAGCCTATTGACTGGTCTGTGTGAACTAATAGGCATAATTTCCCTGCAAAGATTCAAAACTAACACTACATTGCAACACAGTAATGGAACTACTTCTACTGCAAGACCAGCTGATATGCTTATACAAAGTCACTACAATAGAGATAAGCCTGTCTCCATAGTTTTGAAGAAGAATTCTGCACAGTTTTAGAAAAGAATCTTGGAAGTTTGGAGCTTATGAGAATGACTAAATTTTTACATATGACCAAAGTTTATGCAATCGTATATATTTGAAAGTTGAAAGGCCCTAACTATGGGCTGTATTCTACCACCATTCCACTGAGGTAGGAGGGGCCATCATGCATTATTTCCTTCCTCTCTGCAGCCTTCTCACCTGGATTTTTGTGTGTGTGTGAGTGGGCCCCACAGCTTACATGAGGTTGCTGGGGGAGTGCGAAGTCAGGGAAAGATGTGACATAAGAATAGTAATAGGATAGAGCGATTGGATTGGATATACATTTTCTAATAATGGAAGACACTTTGAACAGCAGAAAATAACTTTCCTGCCTCCCCTCCTCCCACTGCTGCTTCTTGGGAACTGGGAACCTTACTGAATAGTATGAGGGGGAAATCAGGGGTCTGCATCAGGAAGGAGGAAGTGAAATAAATTACACCTACCTTTCATAGAATCATAGAATAATAGAGTTGAAAGGGACCTCCAGGGTCATCTAGTCAAACCCCTTGTACAGTGCAGGAAATTTAGAAATACCTCCCCCCCACACACACACACCCAGTGACTGCTGTTCCACACCCATAAGATGACAAAAAACCTCCAGGGTCTCCAGCAAAACTGGCCTGGAGAAAAATTGTTTCCTAACCCCAAAGTGGTGATCGGCATTTCCCTGGGTGTGTAAGAAAGGGCCACAAGAACTAAGCACTGATGCAACCCTTTCTGCCCTCCCTCTCATGATCTGCCTAAGTTCACAGAATCAGCATTGTTGTCAGATGGCCATCTAGCCTCTGTTTGAAAACCTACAAAGAAGGAGAGCCCACCATCTCTCGAGGAAGACTGTTCCATTGAGGAACCACTCTGTCAGGAAGTCCTTCCTAATGTTTAGCCAAAAACTCTTCTTGGTTTAATTTCACAGAACTGTACACAATATTCCAAATAAGACTACATTATTGATTTATACGGGGCCCTTATGATACTGGCTGATTTGTTTTCAGTCCCCTTCCTAATACTCTCCGCCATGGCATTTGTCTTTCCTATTGCCACTGCACTGTTATCCGGAGATCGGTTGTAATTCCAGGCCATGTTCATATATTGCCACCCACGCGTCATCAGTAGCCAGCTGAGATACTTCTCGTATTAGGACATTTCCTGAAAGGTCAAACTTCCCCACCTTGCTGCACTGATGCATGCATGTGCCGTGAAGCTGCAACCAACTTATGGTGACCCCAGCAAGGGTCTTTCAAGGTTTGCCATTGCCCTCCTCTGCAGAGGCTTCCTGGGAGGTCTACCTTCCAAGTACCGACATCGCTTAGCTTCTGAGATCGGACAAGATCAGGCTATACCACACCATACCGTACCACATCCCAGTTTACTGCACTTACCCAGGTCTCAAACATGTCTTCTGGGCGCAGCTTGCGTAGTGTGGCTCTGTAAATGGAAAATACAGAGCACAGTTTTTAGAGAGAGAGAGAACCCTTTGATGGCATAATATACAATTCAAAAACCTAGACATCAATATATATGCACATACTAAAAGTCTCCACCAAACAGAACCCATTTGGGATTAATAAAAAAGAGAGGGGAAAAAAGGTAAATCTAAATATTACAGCTTCTAACCCTTAACTTCCATACAAGTAGTAGATACTCAGCGACAACTGCAGTAATTTCAGCAGATTTGTCAGATAACAAAAAACCAAGGTCATTATTGATCTTAGATTTTGCAGAGGAAAGGAGGGGGTGGATCAAAGAATGACGTAGCAAAAAGTAATGAGAGCAGTGAAAAAAATTGTTGCACAGAGTCAGGTTCATTGTAAAGACAGGTACAGACTCTTTCTTTATAAAGAATACCATCATATCTGCCTGTCAAAACAGCCGAAGGGAAGAGATTGAACCTGGCAAGCATGAAAACTCTACGGTGTGAGGGGTTTATCAAATTAGAAAAGTACTGGGCCATAGAATCTTGTACAGGGAAAAGACCAAGAAAATGTGGAGAACAGACTCCAGAGCTACCCGTGTTAATAACTTGAGCTTCAGTGTCCCAAATCCTCCTTTGGAAAATCCGAAGAATATCCATTTCACCAGAATTGGCCAAAAAATCCAGATCAATACCAATGGATTTGATTTTAGATACTATGAATTGGGACCAATTTGAGGTGTAAGGGTCCGCAGGGAGGAGAGCAATAAGACTGTTAACAGGGGGGCTAAAATGAAGACGAAGCCAAAACTTAATAACAATAGACCACGACTTTGTTTCAATAAGGTGTAAACCCAACTCAGCACAGAGAGTAAAATACGCAACAGAATTAGGTAGCCCAAGTATCCTGCGCAGAAATAAGGTGTTAATACGTTCAACCTCTTTAGAAAAACCCTGTATCTACACAGGAATCCCATATAACAGGTGAGAGATGGCTGTAGCCTGAAAAATTCGGAGAGCGGCTGGAACAAACTGATTACCTCTTTGGTAAAAGTAACACATTATAGCTGCGATCTTATTTCTGGCCAAAATAAGGGAATGCTCCCAGTGAGAGGACCATTTTAAATTGTACTGGAACAAAATTCCAAGGTATCTAAATGTTTTAACCTGTTCAATTTCTCTGCCCTCTATTCTCCAACGAAAGCGCTTCCTGGATTTAGAAAAGACCAATATTATATCTTATCGAAATTAACAAAAAGAGAGTTCTGTCTACAATAGGTAGCAAACTCTGATAGGAGGTGCATTAGGCCTACCCTAGAAAAAGAGAGGATCGCAGCAGCATCTGCAGAAATTCATTTTATTTGTTTTAGCCCAGTTTTCCAGCCTGTCAAGATCATCCTATATCCTGACTTTGTCTTCTACCATATTTGCTACCCCTCCCAACTTAGTACCATCTGCAAATTTAATAAGCATTTCCTCTATCCCTTCATCCAAATCATTGATAAAGATGTAGAACAAAACAGGTCCCAGGACAAATCCTTGAGGCACTCCACTTGTCACTCTTCTCCAAGAGGATGAGGAACCATTTCCATTAATGGAAAATCAAGTCTGAATCCAACCCTCTCTGCAAGCACACTGCGTACCGTATATAACTGCATTATAAGTTTTTAAAATTATTTATTACAGAAGTATGTTATATACTATTTTAGAAATAAATAATTTTATGGCAACCACAGCTATTTAGAATATTCTGAAATATATTTGTGCTGTTATTCCTTCCTTAAAGAAAGCTTGCACTAAGATTATATTCAGATAAAATTCAATTTGTTGCTGAAAAGTTAACTAATATTGAAGAGCATTGTAGTGCTGATGTGTTGGGAAAAGTAGTTAGATTTCTTTGAAATAATGTTAGTTTTCACTCAAGAAGAAAGTGTTTAGACCTTTTGCATGTAAGGAATAACTTAAAACTATGATAGCATACTATCCAAAATGCTGTAGAGCAGGGATTCCCAACCTTTTTGAGCCTGTGGGCACCTTTGGAATTCTGACACAGGACAGTGGGCAAAATCACAAAATGGCTGCCACGGAAGGTGAAGCCAGTCAGAAAATAGCTGCTGCAGGAGGCGGAGCCAATCAAAAATTGTCAGGGAGTGAGGTTATATATAACTGTAATAATACCTTTACAGTGTTTCAGGCAGAAGTTCTGTTTAGCAGGATGCCTTTTAATTTGCACAGCCAACCAGAAGCCTTGCTGGGCAAAAGCTCTTCCTAGCCCTGCCCACTTTATAAACCATATGGCAAGTACCAGGAAAGGTGTCACTGGGTGCCATGGCAGGGACCACTGCTGCAGAGGTTGACTAAATGTTACATGGATAAATTTAAGTGTACATGAAAGTATGTTCCAGAAGCTTGGACTGAAGAGGGTAGAACTTGTATGTATGTGTAGAAAGTATCACTGATAGGTTTGCCAGGCCCCCACTGTGGGCAGGGGATTCCCTACCCCAGTGCCTCTTCCCCCACCTGATCCGCTGGCTGGCAGGGGAGGGCCTTCCAGCAGCAAAGGAAGGCCTAGGCCAGCAACATGGCAATATCACAACAGTGTGTGCTGGAAGTGATGTTCCTGGCAATGTTCCGCAGGGCCTGCAAGACGGAGGTCTTCCGCCAGGCTTTTGAGTAGGAGCTACCACTACCACCATCTTTACTATCATTGTCAACCGGCCCTGGGAGGAGTGAATGACAGCAATGTGTGGAGCTGATACCACTGAACTGGGAGTACCATTTTTAAGATGCCATCTTTTTATTGAAGACTGAAACATCTAGAGCACTTTGAAAGATTGTAAATAATAATAATAATGCTGACCTAGGCCTCTGTTCACTGCTGGTAAGTCCCGCCCCCGCTCCCACTGATTGCCAGCAGGGACCTGGCAACCCTAATCATTGAATTTCCCAATCTTTTTCTCAAAAGCATAGTGTGTCTTTGATTCAAACTCACCACAGAGACATATATGGTAGAATGATATATGTTAGAGCAAGCATATATCACCTGTGGCATGTCAATAGGAAAAACCCAAGATATTCTGAAGAGAGCAGTGTGGATCGATCTAAACCAAGAGAATGTTACATCATTTTTTCAATTAATGATCTAATTACAAATCGGGGGAAATCATGTTTTATTGAATTAGAATGCATACTCACTTGTGGTTGTAACAAAACATATTGGGTTGCAATTAAATTAAGCTTTCTGTATAACCATGGATATGAATCAAGACTTTGAGTTATGCATCAATTCCTTCTCCCTCTGAGGTGGAGGACATCTTGTGGGTGATTCCCATCCATCACTTAGGGAGGCAGGACTAATTTCAGTTACTTCCTGTTTCCTGTAGTGGGAGTCACCCTAGGCTCAGTTCTTTTCCTGCCTCAGAAGGTAGAGCAGCTAGGTGTAGGCTCTGCCTAACCCTATCTTTCTGAGTTAACTTACTTTCACTTTCTCCTATCTTTGCTGTTCCCTCCCTCTGAAGAAACTTAAAAACAAAAAACAAAACCTTTTCTTCTTCTTTCCTATAAGTTATCCTCTCTTCTCCCCCTCCCCTCCTTTGGAGGTTGAGTATTACAAGGCTGGTTGCTCTCTTAATGGGAGGAGATCTCCCAGACCGCCTTCCATGGCATCAAAAGAGGATAGTGGATTTCTCTCCATTCTGGAGATAGAAGCTGCTGGGCTCCCTGGAGACAAAGAGACAGTGTGGCAAAAAAAAAGAGGACCATGGTGGTGGCTGACGCTCAACCAGCAGAGCAAGGCGAGGATGGCATCCCAAAGCGCCCTAAACAGCTGCACACCCCTGCAGCATTTACGGAGCCCAGCAGCCCGCGCCAGCCTCAGTGGCCATTTTGGAGTCCACTGGCCACTCTATGCTTTAAGAAGGGAATGGCGAGCAGAGCCTAATCCTGCACATGGCACACCCTGAGACCTATGATTCAATGGGGTTCATCAAGCTAGGCGTGATTGTGCCGATAATGCTCAAGGGGACGAGGAAGATGACGAGTTGCAGAGCGGTGATGTTGGCAATCTCAGATCTGTCCCCTTATTTCCAAATGTGATGGCCTTCTTTATAAGAGCCATGGGGGAGGAAATAGCGCATTTCTGCCGATCAAGGGGCCATGGGGCTACTATATCCTCCTCCCCCTCTCCTCGGAGGCGCAAGAACAGAGGCAGCTGGCCCACCAAAGCTGCACAGAAAGGGTCCCCCAAGGAGCACTGCCTATTTGATCTGCCTTCATGTGAGAGGGATAGCCTCACACATATCTCTAGTGAAAAGGGGGGGGGGATTTTCATGTAATGACGATGAATGGGGGAAATGATTGTCTCAGGCCAGTCCTTTAGTATTTCAAGGGCAAGGTTTTTCAGTATTAGCTGTCTAAGATCCTATCAGCACTCAATATACAGGGACCCCAAAAGGCAAGGGGACAAGAGTGCTAATGCCCAAGGGCAGAAAGATGGCACAGAGCTCATTGATGAGTTCTTTCCTCCAGCTGATTGCTCAGAAAGAGCCTTCCCTGATTTCTATTTGAAGGCAGAGTCGGCAAAGCCAATAACAAACAAACCATTTCCAGGGGTTGTTAAAAAGTTGTACCCTTTGATATCATCTGCTTCAGATCTTTTGCAGGTACCTGTGGTTGATGCACCAGCAACTGCACTGCAATCTTCTGGGTTGCTCTCTGAAGACGGACATGAGGCCACTTCCATGGCAATCAATATGCCAGCCGCAGCATCCACAGTGTCTAAAGCAACCATTGTGTGGATGCATAAATTGATACAGATGTTACCAGGCAGCAACCGCAGACTACTGGAGGGTGCCAGTAGAATCTTGAAAGCCATCTCCTATACTGCTGATGCCCCACTAGACCCCATGGTCTTTGCTTCCAAGGCGATGGCATCAGCAGCTGCCGCCAGTCGCATCATCTAAGAGTTTGGCCTACAGATTACCAATCTAATGCCATTGTCACAGCATACCCATTTCAGGGAGACAAGCTGTTTGGGGATCCACTGGAAACAAACATACAAAGAAAGAACTCTTAGTGGAAACCTGCAACAAGAAGGCCCTACCCAAGACTGTACAGCTTGGGGGATAAGACGGCAGCAGGCCCCTCTTCTTTCCAACAAACAGCCCTTTCATTGCAGAGGCTTCTATAACAGGTTCTCAAGATCCAGTGGCGACAGACTGGAAC
>NW_015167098.1:191521-230251 GCF_001447785.1 Gekko japonicus | reverse complement strand
TCCTAGATTTGAAATACTTATACATATATGTCGAACCCAGACACTTTCTCATGGAGGACCTCAGATCCATTGTGGAATCCTTACAACCCTGGGGCGTTCCTCTCCTCCATCGACTTGGCAGAGGCATACATGCACGTTCTGATCTTCTTACACCATCAAAGATTCCTACGTTTCTGCGTGGGTGAGACTCATCTCCAGTTCCGAGCCTTGCCCTTTGGCCTCTCATCAGCTCCCTGGGTGTTTACAAAGATCCTGGTTCATCTGGTCGTTTGTCTTCGAGAACAAGGGATTCACATTCACAGTGCTTGTAAGACTTTGGGTTCCTGGTGAACATGCAGAAAAGCTCTCTGACTCCAACACAGCATCTAGAACACTTGGAGTGGTGATGGACACTCGAGCTACAAAGCTTTATCTTCCTGTTAAAGAGGCCAGAAAGATCAAAGAGTAGGTTAACCAAATTATTTAAGCCAGGACTTCACCCTGACCAAGATGGGCCTCATGGTTGTGGCTTTTGACACGCTACAATGGGGAAGGTTTCACTCCAGACAACTACAACTATTTTTACGACCATACCAAAACTCTATTGCCTTACGGATAGATCTTTCCTTGAAGGGGGCAGATGGTCCATAGTACCTCTCCAGGTGAAATTAAGTCTGTGCTGGTGGACCAAGTTGAACAATCTGTCTCAAGGCAAGTCCCTTTGGATCCAGGACCGGATCCAAATTTTCTATAACACCAGTCTATCAGACTCGGGGGGGGGGGCACCTTCCTCCATAGGGTATATCCTGATATTGTCTTTTGTTTGTGTTCTAGTTGCTTTTGAAAACTATAAATAATGGGACTGTTCTAGATATGAAGCTCCTGATACCCTCAGATCAGGGGGAACTACATCCTTGTTTGGATGGACAGCATCTCAGCGAAGTCTTACCTCATCAAATGGGGGCTCTAGGTCCTTAGCTCTACACAGGGAAGCAACTTAGTTATTGAATTGGGCAGAATGCAATCTGACATCAATGAGAGTAAGCGAAAGGGAGTCATCAACACCCAAGCAGATTGGCTGAGCTGCCAGACAGTCCAGGAGGGCGAATGGTCCCCACACAAGAGAGTTGGGGGGTTTTCCGGCTCATAGCGGCGACACTGGGAACTCCACGGTATTTGCCTCTCCGCTCAGCAACAAACTGGACAGATTTTACATCAGATATTTTCATCCCCAGGCGGAGGCCACGGATGCCCTTCTGTTCCCTTGGCCCGAGGGGCTCTTCTATACGTTTCCTCCTCTTCCTGTACTTCCCAAGCTTCTCTGGAGGATACGAGTTTTAAGGGCAGAGATCATAGCGGTGGCACCATACTCGCATCGTCATCCTTGGTTCATGTTGCTACAGGAGATGGTGGTGACTCCTCCTCTAGCCATTCCAGTCTCAGAAGACATGCTGCTTCAAGGTTCAGTTTGGCATCCCAGGCCAGGGTGGTTCTGCTTAACTGCATGGAGACTGAAAGGGACAAGCTCTTCAAGGTTCAGTTTGGCATCCCAGGCCAGGGTGGTTCTGCTTAACTGCATGGAGATTGAAAGGGACAAACTATCAAAACTAGGCTACAAAGAGCCAGTCATCAATACGATCATGGCCTCTAGAAGGCCGTCTACCTCAAGGATCTACAATACTACTTGGAAGGCCTTTGTCCGATGGGCTCAGTGGAAGAAGGCTGACCCATTGCATCCAGAAATTTGATCACTACTGGAGTTCCTACAGGATAGTCTAGTAAACAGTCTCAGGGCAGCGACCTTCAAGAAACAGATGGTGGCCCTGGTTTTGGTCCTACCCCAGTACAATTGGCTTAACATCTCTCAGCACTCTCACATTCACTGTTTCCTCAGAGGGGCATCATTCAAGGATTCTCCACAGAGACATAGGTTTCCAACTTGGAAGCTTACATACACTGGATGTGAGGAGAGTGCTCAAATGCTATATTCTCAGAATGGCCTCTTTCAGATGGACAGAAGCTATGTTCGTTAACATTTCTCCTCTTCACACAGGGAGAAAGATGTCTAACTCTGCCATAAGCAACACTATGAGGTCCTGCATTACTGAAGCCTACAGGAGTATGAAATGAGTTCCTGCAGGTATCATGGCCCACTCTCTTCGCAGTGCTGCAACTAATGTGGCCTTTGCCAACAGGGCATCGGTGGAAGAAGTCTGCAGGGCTGCCATGTGGTCTTTGTTATCCACATTCATCAGGCACTACAAGATCAATGTGTATGACTCTGACGATGTGGCATTCGGGCGGAGAGGGTTGCAGTCTGTTCTAAAGCTTGATGATGACCACCCTCCCAAAAATTAGGGACACTGCTCTGGGAGGTCCCACAAGATGGCCTCCAACCTCAGAGGGAGAACGACCATTGGTTACTCACCGTGAAGGGTCCTTCTCCTCTGAGGCTTGGAGGACATTTTGGCCCTCCCGCGTCATTTCTTCTATCTACTATGCTGTTCTTTCACACTCTTAATAACAACAACAACAACAACAACAACAACAATAATATTACATGAGAGAGGGGACTCACCTTTTTCTTCCTGTTCCAATGTTTGTGATTTTGGCTATACTCTTGTTGTTGATGTTCAAGTTCTCTTTTTTACAGTGGTTAAGTTAGTGTATTGCTTTCAGAGCACCAGAACTGAGCCTAGGGTGACTCCCACTACAGGAAACAGGAAGTAATTGAAATTAGTCCTGCCTCCCTAAGTGATGGATAGGAATCACCCACAAGATGTCCTCCAAGCCTCAGAGGAGAAAGGACCCTTCATGGTCGTTCTGCTCTGAAGAATTACGCCTGCTTTAGGAAAAGAGAAGTCAGCAAGATACGAACCAGCCAGCTTGGTCTAAGACCTGGGAATCAATATCATTTTAATGTATGTGGCCATAGGCTTTCACAATATCAAACACTCTCTAAGACCTGGGAGACCCAGTTTCAAATCTGTGCTCTGTCATGAAGCTGGCAGGATGACCTTGGGCCTGTCTCATACTGTCTGCCTAACCCTACCTCGCAGGGTTGTTCTGAGGGTTAAATGGAGGAGGGGAGACTTGAGCTCCTTGGAGGAAGGGTGGGATAAAAATGTAGTAATAAAGTGCATTTCATATGATTAAGGCCCAAGTACATTTTGAATTGGATTCTAATTTTGATTTCAGTAAAATTTAGACTGGAGTAACTCTGCATAGGATTGTAAGTGTAATTCAGCTATATGATTGTGATTTGCTGCTCCTTTGGTTTGGTGAGAAGCCCTCAGTAATAAATATAATGTATGACATTGGCTGTATTCATATGTTTCAGCAAGATGAAATTAAACTGCTGTTAGGCATGAGCACAACTGTTGCTGAGCTCATGTGCTCCTGTCACTCCGCTCCCTTCTCTATTGAGTGGAACTTGATAGAAAATTTCCTAGCTTGATCAAACTCTGTTTTATTATTATTTATTGGTTTAGAGAATTTCTATACCTCCTTTCTAGGGAACCTGCCCAAGGGAGCTTACACAATAAAACATAGTAAAAACAGAATATCATAAATGTTATTAAACCCACCATTCACTGACAGCAGAGCTTTTTGTAGCATTATTGTCTTTTCTGGTGAGTCTTGTTTTCTTATGACATGACCAAAGTATGACTGCCCCAGTTTAGTCCTTTTAGCTTCTAGGGAAAGTTCGGGCTTGATTTGATCTGGAATCTACTTCTTTGTCTTTTTGCCAGTCCACAGTATCCGTAACACTCCTCCCACACCACATTTGAAATTCATCAATTTTCTCCCTACCAGCTTTCTTTACTGACTTTCATATCCATATACAAAGTAATGAGGAATGCCATGGTATGAGTTTTCTTGATGGTGGTCTTCAGCAACACCCTCTTCTTCTAGTTCCTTCATGGCTGCCCTTCCCAGTCTTAATCTCCTTCTGATTTTTTGGTTGCAGTCTGCCTTTTGGGTGATGACTGAGTCAAGGAACAGAAGATCTTTAACAATTTCAATTTCTTTATTGTCAGCCTTAAAGTTGTATAATTTCTCAGTAATGTTTACTTTTGTCTTCTTGATGTTCAGCTGTATTTCTGCATCGGCGCAAGCATTTACTATTTTCTTCCAGTAATGTGGTATCATCTGCATATGTCAAACTGTTAATCTTCCTTTTCACTCCACCTTTATCTAAATTTAATCCAGTTTTCCATATGGCATCTTATGTATCTAGATTGACAAGATGGGGAGATAAAATACATCCTTGACTGATAACTTTGTCAATTGGAAATTATGCTGTTTCTCTATATTCTTTCCTAGCAGTAACCTCTTGTCCAGAGTACAGGTTGCACATCAAAACAATCAGATGTTGTGGCACACCCATCCCTTTTAAAGTCATTCATAGCTTTTCATGCTTTACACAGTCAAAAGCTTTGCTGTAATCTATGAAACACAAGCTGATTTTCTTCCGAAATTCTCTTATATGCTTCAGTAACCATTGCAAATTTACAATATGATCTCTAGTTCCTCTTTTCTAAATTCAGCTTGAACTTCTGGCATTTCTGTGTCATAAAATTTTGAGCACAACTTTGCTTGTGTGAGAAGTTAATGTAGTGGTCTGATAGCTGCTGCAATCTTTGATGTCTACGTTTTTTGAAATTGGAATATAGGTTAAGGGTTTCCTGTCTGTGGGATTGTTTTGTTTTCCATATGTGTTAGCATATTCTTGTAAAGATTTTGATGGACTCAGTTATTTAACTTGAAACAGCTTGGTTGATATCACATCTACTTTTGGCAATTCCCCCCCCCCCCTCTCAATTGCTTTGAATGCAGCTTCCATTTCACTTTCTAAAATTAGTATTTTCATTGTGGCATCTAGTATTTTCAGTGATTCTTTTTATATCATCCCTATTGAGTTTTCAGTGGAGGTACAAAGAGGGATCTGAACTTTCTCAGGCTTGCTCTGTTTCTGCATATAGGTTGTATCATGTAGTAGACTTGAATGAGCCACAGGTGAGATGGGGAATATGGGACTTAAATCCCTCCACTCAGACTACTCTTCACACAGAAGAAAAGCAGGAATTTATTAAGGGATAAAAATAAATAGGAGTCAGGATGAAACAGCATACTTAACCCCCCCAAACAATTTGGAGAAAGTTAAGCACTGACTTAATAATACAGTACAAGGTGATAAAGTCACCAAAAGGATACTCAAAATATAATCCCTAACACATCTCAAGTTAACGCATGCAGTAATTTCTGCCACTTCCCTCCCCCTACTTGAACATAATATGAAATTAAAGCCAGCCTTGGCTCCTCTTAAACAAGCCTTCAGCATCTGCACAAAAGCTTGTCCCCCCCCCCCAACTGTCACCAGTGTTCTGTGGAAATAGAATCCTCACTGGCACAGTAATTTCTAACAGTTTGTTTATATGTAAACTTAATTTTACACCATTCAGTGGTGGTGAATAAATTCATTACTTATCCAGCTACTCCCCCCCCAAAAAAAGAAGTCCCTGGCCTTGTGGACAGGCCCATAGCTGCAGTCGGGCATTTCGGGGCCCTGCCCCCTTAACTAAAAGCCCTACCCTACAAACAGCCATGCCAGAAACCTTATTTGTGAGGAGAGACCCCCCCCCCCGCTGCCTGTTGCTCATTCCCATGAGCCTTTGGGAAGCATGCAAATTAATTAAATGCCCTCTGAGCTAGAAACAGGCACAGAGCTTTCCCCTTAAAGACAGGCATTCAGATTAATTTAATTAACTGTAATTTAACTGCCCCCTGAACAAAAGAATCCTAGCTACAGGCCTGCTTGTGGAGCCAGCCAAAGAGATTCCAGTAAGCCTCCTTCCTTCCTTGAGCTCACTGAGCAAGCCAGCAGGAGAGGTGAGAGGGAGAGCAAGGCGAGCCGCCTGTGGAGAGACAAGAGTGGGCAAGGTAGGCCTAATGTGTCCTCCAAAGGGGCAGGCTGGGCTGGCTTCCTGGTTGGGGCCGGGGCAGCTCTGCTGGGGCTGCTGGAGCTACTACTGCATGAGTGGCACCGCAGGGGGGGAGACAGGGAGACATATAATCCAGGCACATTAATTATCCCTCCCAACGAAATAAATCCTGGCTATGGGGCTGCAGCCAGATTTCTTGGGGGGGGGGATGCAGAAGAGTGACGTCAAAGCCAGATTTTGTCAAGACATTCCAGAATTCACTGGTTGTCTCCCAGCCTTATCATGGTTCCTTTCTTTTCCTTTGTCCAATAAAAGCTCTCTGGCTCAATGCCTTGAGCAGTATAACAATCTGAAATTCCACTTGTAATGTCTGTTTATTTCACAAAAGGAGTAAAAAAAACCCCTGCAACATCCAAAGTTATATTAGAATATTGATCTGAGAGTAGGAAGGGAATCATCCTGCTTGGACTAGAATCGTAACAATTCATTAACAGTGGTAGAATGAAACAACATCTTAGGTTGGAATATAAGGGATATTCCAATAGAAACTTAGGTTGGAATATAAGGGATATTCCAATAGAATGTGAAAAATTGTATCTATTTTACCAAGGGAGCAAAAGCAAATCCTGTCAGAGTAGGGAAGATGCAAAAAGTGGCCTCTCATAACCATTGTTGAATGGACATTCATTCTTGCAAGAGTAAAAGCCCCAGGAAGACCAGACGAGGTCAGATGATAAACATAGGTGAGAAGAGAATCTTTCTGTTTATATGAACATTTAGTAGATAGAGTTCTGTTTTATGAGTTGCATAACATAGTGTGAAGCTATTAGTTCATTGTCATGGTACCTGTGCAGTCCTACATGGGTTTGGTACATGTGCAGTCCATCCATGGAAAGATTTTTGAAGCTCTAAGGAGAAGTAGAGGGTATTCCTTGTCTATCTCCCCCACACTGTTTTCCCACTTTAGTCAGCATGAAAAGGAGGGAAAGAAATGCCCTTCCCTCAGTTTTTTCTTTCCTGCCACTGAGAGAGGTTGTCTTTTGTTCAAGTTCCTTTTAAAACAGCTAAACTCATGGGTTTGTTTTCTCCTGAGGAGAACAAGGTGCAGGTTTTTCTTTAAGCCCATCATTTTTCTGGAGAAAAATAATTAAGAAAGACAGCAAACGGCATCTAAATATTACTCAAGAGGCTCTTTAAAAAAAAAAAAAGTATACATCTTGTGGGGTGAAAATTCCTCACTCCCATGACGATACACTTTGCCTACTCTGCCTTGGTGAAGAACGTAATTTCTCCAGATGTTTTGTTCATAGACATGTCACACCAAAGGCAAGCCATGAACAGTTCTCCTGTCTTAAGGCAGCATTATGGATGAGAACCCTCTCTGACTCTGTTTTTGAAAGCTGTCCTAGCTCAGCACTTCTTGAGACTCATGAGAGAGAGGCATACTGTTTGGCAGTATCAGCAGTTCAAAGATGGGTTACAACATCTTCGGATCTATCCTCAGCTCCACCCAATACCTCATTTTTGGTTCCAGCCACTCCTGATCTCACCGCCTCAGAGCGCCTCCTAAGAAAGTGGTCCATAAGCATAAACATCACTGTAAGGTAGGCATGTCAAACACAACCAAGCCATCTTCAGCTCCAATGCCTTTTTGACCCCAGGACATGGCTCCAGATTGGACCTCCCTTGATCCCATAAAGGAGGTCATACCAATTCCAAAGTAGCCTTCACCATCAGGACCCTCTGTGTTGGTGCACTTCATGTTGGCAGGTGAATTCTTCAAACCCAAGACAATGACATTGTATCAGGAATCTTCATCTCCTGTCTGTCCTTTGGATCCAGCAATCTACCCATGGCACTCACTGCCAACTGGTTATAAACACATGTCCTTGGAGTCATAGATAACTCACTGAAAATGTCGAGACAGTGTGTGACTGCAATAAAAAAGGCCAATGCTATGCTGGGGATTATTAGGAAGGGTATTGAAAACAGATCAGCCAATATCATAATGCCCCTATATAAATCAATGGTGTGACCTCATTTGGAATACTGTCACCACACCTTAAAAAGGATATTATTGGTTTGAAAAAAGTGCAGAAAAGGGCAGCTAGAATGATAAAAGGGTTGGAACACTTTCCCTATGAAGAAAGGTTAAAGTGCCTGGGGCTCTTTAGCTTGGAGAAATGACGGCTGAGGGGTGACATGATTTGGGTTTATAAGATTATGCATGGGATAGAGCAGGTAGAGAAAGAGGTACTTTTCTCCCTTACTCGTGGGCACTCAATGAAATTGCTGAGCGGTCGTGTTAGAACAGATAAAAGGAAGTCCTCCTTCAGCCAAAGAGTGATTAACACATGGAATTCAGGAAGTGGCGGCGGCTATAAGCATGGACAGCTTCAAGAGGGAATTAGATAAACATATGGAGGAGAGGTTCATTGGTGGCTATTAGCCACAAGGTATAGATAGGGACTCCAGGGCAAGTGATGCTCTGTATTCTTGGTGCTTGGGGAGGTCAATAGTGGGAGGGCTCATAGTGTCCTGGCCCCACTGATGGACCTCCTGATGGCACCTGGTATTTTTGGCCAGTGTGTGCCAGAGTGTTGGACTGGATGGGCCATTGGCCTGATCCAACATTGGCTTCTCTTATGTTCTTATTTAATTTCTAGACCGCCCTCCCCGTAAGGGCTCAGGGTGGTGTACACCATGCATAAAAACATACAACACCTAATTTAAGAACATCAGCCACATCAGACATCAAACAGCTAGTAATTAATCAGAATAAAAACTAGTAACAAATCTCTCTTCGATGGCGCTCAATATGCAAACTTCCTGTGCCGTACTTCACTGGCTCCTTGTGAATGGAGCCTGGGACCTAGCATCCTTAGGGCTTACGTTTCAACTTCCAAGGACACAGGTTCTATATGAGACCCTCCCCTCCTACTGATTCCATGGATCCTCTGTAAAATGAAGGGAGAATTCACCAGAGTCATTTTGATTGCCCCCCTTCTGGCCAAGGAAAGTCCAATTTCATCATTGATTTTCTGTGCAGTCCCACATGGTGACTGCACATGTGCAGGCCTGCCTATCAGTATGTTTTTACAGCTAAAAGCCTTCAGGGCTGCAGTCCCACATGGTGACTGCACATGTGCCTGCCTATCAGTATGTTTTACAGCTAAAAGCCTTCAGGGGTGCTGCATGCCTAAGCCAATTGGGCCCACCCAGGGCCCACCTGCTCATGTGCCGCAGCACTCCCAAGCATCAATTCCTTTTCTGCCACCTTTGGAGTAGGTTGTTCATCTAGGAGTCTCCGATCAAGTGGGAAACTTTGGCATTACTGCAGTGAGAATGGCTCAACAGTCCTTATTTAAGAAATGCTTCCATTGTGGATGGAAGCAAGATGATTCTAACAGACTATCACAAACTGTGTTTGTTTTGTTTCGGGGAGGAATATAATGTGACTGCCTGCAAGGCCTGTCAGAAGTCACTCCCAAAGCATGTTGTGACAGGGCTTTTAAGCTCAAGGTGACATTGTGGGAAAATGTTCTCAAGGCCTCGGAGCCCCAAGTAGCCGCTAAAGTTTCTGGCACCACCCCATCAGGGTGGTCCCTATCCAAGCAGATTCACCACTGTCTAGTGCACAATGCTCGGCCTTGGAACCACCAGTCAAGAAAGCCAGAACTAAA
The DNA here is from genome assembly GCF_001447785.1 of Gekko japonicus. Taxonomy (NCBI): domain Eukaryota; kingdom Metazoa; phylum Chordata; class Lepidosauria; order Squamata; family Gekkonidae; genus Gekko; species Gekko japonicus. The sequence goes on along the minus strand of NW_015167098.1, from coordinate 220,644 downwards.
GGGAAGGACAAGCAGAAAGATACTCCCTGTCCTCAGTCCCCAGTTCACACTCCAAAATTGTCTTCTGCTCCAGTGGGCGTAGAACACCAGAGCAGGTTTCAACACCCTTGTCCAAAGACTGATTAGAACCAGAGATCCCTCTGGGCCAAGTAAAGTTGCAGGCTGAAGCTTCCCCTGACCCCACCATCAGCATTCCATGTGGTGGCTGTTGTATCCCCTATGGGATGTCTCCCGGATACGTAGACAATTGGGATGACCCTCCTCATTGCCTTATGGTACCCTGTGCTGATTTTGTCTCACATCGGAGATACCCCTATCCACCGCTGGTCATAAGACCGTAAAAATAAAACTAACTAACTAACTACTCCTATCCACCTTTGGGTTTGATATGGTATAGAGAGCTCTTATCTGAACCGGAGGGAAAGGGAATGGATTTGGCCATCGAATCAGAAGGATTGGCATTGGAAATGAGTCCTAATGAACTAGTCGGGGAGCACACATTGACCTTTCCAAACAAGGACTTAAAAATGTACAGTTAACAGATGAAGCGCATGGCTCAATCTCTGGAGATTGCGATAGCCACAACAGAGCACAAGCTGAAAGATAAAATCCTGGTGTGCTTATATTTGGATTCACCTGGAATGGTGGCCTTCCCAGTCCTAGAAGGCTTCTTTCAGGATATCACACAAAAAGTGTGGAAAAATCAACTCTTCCCCTAACAGCCAGGATGGTTGAGCACCCATACAGTGTGAAGAAAGAGCCATTTGACTTTCTCTCATAAATATTGAAAGCCAATGACATTCCTTATAGATGGCAGATACCAGAAGGTCTCCTCTTTTCATATGAGGACCACAGATACAGAATAAACTCAACATTGAAAGCACAAAACTTTCTGAATAAACATGGAAAGAAACTCGCCACCAATAGGGAAGAGTTCAAAGAAGAGGAACCAGGTAAGGAGAAAATTATCCAATCTCAGGATAATTCAGGAGACTCAGAAATGGACCAAGAAGAGGGGGCCAAAGCGCTACCACAAATGAAAACAAGAAGACAGACTAAACAAGAACAAGCTGGTAATATAGTAAAAACATATTATGGATAGAGAACAAATTAGAATTCTTACAATCAACGTGAATGGACTTAACTCACCGCAGAAGAGAAAAAAGACATTTTTACGATTGCAAAGAATAAACTTGGTATAATTTGCTTCCAAGAAACTCAGATGAACTGATTAGCACTTATTAAAATGTAATAGATTGGGGGAAAATTTGTAGCTTCAGAGTCACAGAAGAAAAAAAAGAGGCGTGGTAACATATATTAAAGAGAAGTTTAACCCTAAACTTATTTTTGCTTCAGAAGATGGTAGATTTTTGATGGTGGAAATTCAAAAAGAAGGGAATTTTTTTTTTTTAGTGAGTAACATCTATGCACCAAATGACCACCAAGAAATTTTTTATAAAGACCTGAAAAGGAGTTAGCAACGCATGAATATGAAGAGCACTGTCTGATTGGAGATTATAATGCAGTTTTTGACAAAGTAAAAGATAGAAAAACAGCTAAACAAACTAAAAAAACTGGAACGCTTTTACCAAAGGTATTTTTACAGTTAGTGGAAGATTATAATTTAGTGGATGCATGGAGAACAAGAAACCCAATAACAAAAGATTTCACCTTTTACTCCCAAAGGCATAATTCGTGGTCCAGGATTGATATGTGCTGGATTTTAGCAAGTTTGATGAAGAATGTAGGAGAAGTAGATATCCTACAAAGACTTTTGCTGATCATAATCCTGTATTCTTGAAAATGACTGGTGTTTCTAAGAAATTTAGTTGGAAATTGAATACACAACATTTAAAAAATGAGAAGTTTGTAATGGAGACAAAAAGAAATTTTCTTTAAGCAAAATATCCAACTGGATATATCCATAAATACAATTTTGGATACGAGCAAAGCCTTCTTCAGAGGAATGGCCATTAAATTTGCAGCAAAACAGACGAAAGATAGGTCGAAGAGATTCCAGAAGTTGAAAGATCAACTATCAAGATCTTTCTTGCTGGAAAAGTATCCAGAAGTTAATGAACTCAAAACAAAAATACAGTTATTACAACATCAGATTAATGTGTTATTGACGGAGGAAATTGCTAAAATAAGTTTGCAAAGCAAAATTATTTTGAAAATGCTAATAAACCAGGAAGATGGTTAGCATAAAGACTCAAGAGAGAGAAAGAAAAAAGTTTTATAATTGTGCTGAGAGACGAAAAGGTACAGAAAAGTACGAACGAGGAGAACTTAAGAAGATAACAGAAAACTTCTAGAAAAGACTTTACCAAGCAAAGAATATTCCAGTTAACAAACAGAAAGAGTATCTTAAGAAACATAATAGGATTAAGTTAAAGGAAGAACAGAAATTGAAATTAAATGTATCTGTAACAATGCAAGAAATTGTAGACGCAATTAAGAAACAAAATAAGGGGAAAGCACCTGGACCAGATGGACTCCCAATAGAATATTATAGCATTATTGAAGATGTTTTATTAATACCATATAAAAAGGTGTTAGAGAATATTTTAGAAGAAGGGAATCTACCACAGTCCTGGAAAGAAGCTACTATCTTTCTGATACACAAAGAAAATACAGATTGTAAAGAAGTGAAAAATTACAGACCAATTTCTCTCTTAAATGTGGATTATAAAAATTTTGCTGCTATTTTAGCATCGCAACTGAAGAAGGTACTGCTAGATATGATACATCAAGATCAAGCAGGTATTTTTACCAAAGAGACAACTGAGAAATAATGTAAGAGTAATTATAAATATTTTGGAGTATTATGAAGCACTCCCAGAAAAGGAAATGGCTTTAATTTTTCTAGATACAGAGTAAGCTTTTGATAATGTTAGCTGGAATTTCATTTTGGAACAATTACGTGAGATGGAAGCTGGAGAAGATTTTATAAAGATGATTCAAGCAATTTAAACTCAACAGAGTGCCAAGGTGGGAATTAATGGAGATTCAACAAAAGAGATAGAAATTGAGCAGGGAACAAGACAAGGATGTCTGTTATCCCCTCTATTATTTATTCTTATGTTAGAAGTATTAAATAACTTGATTAGAGAAGATAAAAGTATTCGAGGAGCAAAAATTCAGGGAGAAGAATATAAAGTATAAGCCTTCACGGACGATTTAGCTTTTATCTTAGAAAATCCCAGTACTTCTATTGAGAGTTTGATGAAGAACTTAATGGAATTTGGTGAAATGGCGGGAATGAAAGTGAATAATCAAAAGACAAAGATCATTACAAAAAACACAACACAACCCATAATAAATGAGTTGGCGGAGAAAACAGGTTTTCAATTAGAACGTAAAGGTGAAATATCTGGGCATTGTTTTGACAAATAAAGGTAGCTCCCTGATGGAAAATAACTATATGAAATTACTTAAAGAAATTCAAAAAGATTTTGAAAAATAGAACCATTTGCAGTTTATGGGAAGAGTAGCTACAATTAAAATGAACATTCTTCCTTAGACTCATTTTTCTTTTTCAAATCATTCCAATTCTACTGAAGTGTTCGTATTTCCAGGAATTAAATAAAATAATGAAATTTCTGTGGCATGGGAAGAAACCTAGAATAAAACTGAAGGCATTTCAGGGCTTTAAGCAGAATGCAGAATTTGGTCTCCCTGACTAGGAAACATATTATAAAGCTTGTGCATTGACATGGATCCAAGAATGGATAAGAATTGAAAATATGGGAAAATAGAGGACATGATTTAAAACTAGGATGGCATGCATTCCTCTGGTGTCAAAAAGTGGGTATCCATAAATACTTCAACAATCATTTGATGAGGAAGGCACTGTTGTTAGTATAGGAAAGAATCAGGCATAAAATATATGTGAAGATTCCAAAATGGGTCTCTCCACTGGAAGCATTTACTCAACCTTTATTATTAGAGAAGAAAAAAATATCTAGATATGAAGATTTACTAGGAAAGGAAGACAGGTTGAAGTCCAAAGAAGAACTAAAGGAACAGGATATTTATTTAGGGAAAGGATGATGCCATTTTTGGAACTTCTTCCAGAAGACAAAAGATCCTTGGACAAGGTCTTGCAAACAGAAGCTGTGCGCTTGTCAAAACAGCAAATAAATGCCTGTCACCATTCAGCAGACTCGAGCACGCGAGGATTGGCAACAGCAATCGCCTTACAAAGACACGCTTGGTTAAGATCAACTACTCTCCCAAATGACACAAAACAAAAGTTGAAGACCTGCCTTTTGATGGAGCTACTTTATTCCCTTTGAATACATATGATACTTTAACTCTTATTAAAAAGCAAAAGCAAACTGCTGTGTCTCTGGGGGGTACCCAGTCTAGTGACTCACTGTTAAGGCAGAGATCTTGCATCAATCACGGCATCCTTACCAGAGGAAGTACAGATGCTCCAGCAATTAGATGGCACAGTATCCTCCATTCAGGTCCTATACCTCACAACAGGGTTTTCAGAAGTGCAAGGGTACTAATAAGTCCCGAGCAACTCGCCAATATGCCCCTGCCAGAGAAGTTTCCCAAACTCAAAAACATTTCTGGCTAGAGAATGTGAGGTTGGGCAGTAGGCTATCTCACTTTTATGAGAAGGACCATCACAACAGATGTTTGGGTCTTAGCCATTGTAAGGGTTGGATATAGGCTGTGGTTTGAATCCACCCCTCCTTGTTCATCCTGTCCCAGTATAGTTAACTGGGAGTATGAAAGTATGCAAGTAGAATTAGAGGAGTTATTACAAAAAGGTGTCACTACTCAGGAAGGATTTTACTCCAGGCTGTTCCTGATCCAAAAGAAAGCTGATGGGGTCAGATGTATACTAGACTTAAGGAGTTTAAATAAGTATGGTTTCAGTGTTTTTGATTTTAGTTAATAAAAGCTAATTCTTGGTTCACAGTTATCAACCTTAAAGACGATTATTTCCATATTACTGTTCATGAGGACCACCACAGGTTTCTTAAGTTTTGCCTGTGGACACTCAGTATTTCAGTATACAGTTCTCCTCTTTGGTTTGACTACTGCCCTGAGAGTGTTTTCCAAATGTATGGCCCGTGTCATGGCGCATGTTCGTTTACGTGGATGCAGCCTGGTAGCCAGAAATTTTTGGCTGGTTGGGCAGGGGAGCAGGGAACTTAGATTATCCAACAGCATGTGAGGTGGGGGTAGCAAAGGAAAGAGAGAGAGAGAGAGAGAAGGCATGCCTCTCTCTCTCTCTCTCTCTTTCCCCCTTTCCCCAGCCACCCACAGTACAGCTGATCCTCAGGGAGTGAAACTGGCCGAAAGCAACAGGATGGCTTCCCTTTCCTTCCCCAGCCTCCCTACCACTGCAGGGGCAAGGTACACTGTGGATGGGGAGCCTGGGAAGCCTGGCATCCTCCTGGAGTGGAGTGGGGGTTGCCTGTGGTGGGGCTCCACCCCAAAATGCCCCACCGTGGCTACGGGACTATATGCATGTAACATATTTCCCTATCTCAATTATTGGTTGCTGGTTAATGGTAGCTGAGTCCAGTGAGCAGTTGTGCAGGGACTGTTCCTTGATACTGGATTTGGGTCAGAGGTTGGGACTTTTAAGTAACTGGGGAAAGTCTAGATTGGTGCCATCCCAGATAGCCCAGTTTATTGACACAATTCTGGATTCTGGCCAGGGGAAAAGCTTCTTACCATTAGAGACCACTTACAGTCTGCACAGACGAAACTTTGTTTGCTAGGATATATGGCATTCACTACTGTGGTACTGACATTGGCAAGACTGCCCATGAGACCCTTACAGTTGTGGTTCTTGGGCAAGTATCAACCCACTCTCCATCCATCCTGGCAAATGTTCTCAGTGCCGGGGGGGGGGGGTGTTGCGTCAACTGATCTGGTGGGCGTTTATCCCCAATCTGACACAAGGGAAACTATTTGGGACAGCCTACCATGATATAACACCACAGATGCTTCCCTGCAGGGGTGGGGGCGCATTGCGAAGATGTTTCGGTCCAGGGAACCTGTTCAAGAGAGGGATAAAGGCTCCATGTTAATCTGTTGGAATTGAGGGTCCTGTGGTTGTAAATGGGACCGGTTTTCTGTGTGGTGTAGAGAGAGGAGGTTGCTACCTTTCTCTGCTCATCTGGGGATTTTTAAATATACGTTATACTTAAAAAATAAAGACATAAGAACATAAGAGAAGCCAATGTTAGATCAGGTCAGTTGCCCATCCAGTCCAACACTCTGTCACACAGTGGCCAAAATACCAGGTGCTATCAGGAGGTCCATCACTGGGGCCAGGACACTAGAAGCTGTTCCACTGTTGCCCCTCCAAGCACCGAGAATACAGAGCATCACTTGTCCCAGAGTTCCTATCTATACTTTGTGGCTAATAGCCACTGATAGATCTCTGTTACATATGCTTATCTAATTCCCTCTTGAAGCTGTCCATGCTTCTAGCCACCACCACCTACTGTGGCAGTGAATTCCATGTGTTAATCACTCTTTGGGTGAAGAAGTACTTCCTTTTATCTGTTCTAACCCAACTGCTCAGCAATTTCATTGAGTGCCCTCGAGTTCTTGTATTGCGAGATTATTCTTTTCATCTCCGAAGGTGCATTTGGCAGCAATAGCTTGTTTTCACATTGGAGTTGAAGGAAGGTCGGTGTCCTCATACCCACTAACGAAAAAGTTCTTTATGGGCTTAGTGCACTTACGTCCTTCCAGAGACCCACTAGTACCTCAGTGGTCTCTGTTCTTGCTGATGACTTTCTTAATGGGTAAGCTCTTCAAGCCCCTGGTATCTTGTTCTCTTGCTCTGCTGTTGATGAAGGTCTGCTTTCTGGTCTTAATTATGTCAGCCAGGAGGGTCACCAAATTAGCCACTCTTTGAGTGGAGCACCCATTTCTAAAGTTTTTTCAGGAGGAGGTAGTGCTCTGCCCCAGTGCCCAGCTCGTACCTAAGACAGTTTCTAGGTTTCATTTGTACTAGGATATTATTTTACCGGTGTTTTTCCCCTTCCATACCTCGGAGGGTGAAAGATGGCTACATTCCCTGTATGTTAGATGAGCACAATTGTTTTATTTGAAACGAACTTCTGAGCTTAGAAGGGAGGGTTCCCTATTTGTTTGTGTTTCAGGGAAAAGATCATCCCTCAAATGCTCTCCAGATGGATTGTGTCCACAGTTAAACTTTATTATGAACTGGCTAAAGTGCAGTGTCCCTTTGACATCCATACGCATTCCATTAGAGCATTGTCGGCTTCTAAATGGGTCCTGTTGCCCAAGATATGCCATGCTGCCTTGTGGTCATCAGGGGACACATTAATTCATCATTATGTCCTGGATCTGTAGACTAGGAGAGAGGCAGAAGTGGGCAGAGTGGTCCTGCAATAATTATTCAGATAGATGAGCATGCCCGGCTCCTTTGTTGTTAGCTTGCTTGAATCCCCGTGTGAGACTACACAGAAGATAGACAATGAAAACAGGGTTACTTACCTTTAAGAAGAAGAAGAGAAGAAGAGATTAGATTTATACCCCACCCTTCACTACCCAAAGGCGTCTCAGAGTGGCTTACAAACTCTTTTCCCTTCCCCTCCCCACAGCAGACACCCTGTGAGGTAGGTGGGGGCTGAGAGAGCTCTGACACAAACTGCTCCTTTTCAGGAACAGCTGTGCCAGAACTTTGGCTTGCCCAAGGTCATCCAGCAGGTGCAAGTGGAGGAGTGGGGAATCAAACCTGGTTCTCCCAGATTAGAGTCCACGCACTTAACCACAACACCAAAATGTTTTCATCGAGTATCTTCTGTGCAGGCACTCATACCTTCCCTCCTACCCTGCTGCATGGTAGCAGCGGCTTGGGAACTGAGGGTTGGGGGTGCTGGGTTACCTTAGCATGTGGTTCCTGGGTGGAACCAATTGGCTTAGGCATGCAGTGCCCCCTGGAGGCTCTTAGCTATATAAACCTACTGATAGGCAGGTCTGCCCATGCACAGTCCCCATGTGTGCCTACACAGAAGATACTCGATGAACAACAGTTACAGGTAAGCAGCCTGGTTTTCCCATCCTTCTTTCAGTCACATTTTTCTTTCAACAATGGGGCAGAGACCGTTCATTCACCCAGACATTTACAGCCTTCATTTGACTGAATTTCTCATGTTTGAACCAAGCCTTTTCAGATCCAGTGAAACAGTTGATTCTACCTGCCATTACTCTTCTTTTAAATTGAAATGTTTTTCCATAATGGCTGAACAAAAGGGTACAAACCCTATTTCTTGTCCCCTGGAAAATTCCTTCAATTACTTTCTTTATGGAGTACTTTCATTCTCCTCTATCAGGGTATACCTAGCAGCTATAGCATTCTTCCATATCCATATTAAGAAAAGGTCAGTTTTTGCCCAAAGAGAGTCAAAGTATTTCCTAAGGAGTCCACTTAATTTCTTCCTGTCCATCCTCCTGTTGTGTAATGGAGACTGTCCTTTGTATTGGCTAAATTAATGGGCAAGCCTTTTGAGCCTCTAGCTACCTGCCCTTTCCAACTACTCAACAAGAAAGCTATATTCCTTGTAGCTATAACATATACCTGTGGGGTCATTGAACTTCAAACCCTCCACCATGGCTCCTCTTTCCTTAAGATTTTCAATTCCAGTGTGGTTCTATGTCTTTCTGTTCAATTCCTACTTCAGGTGGTCTCTGTATTCCCTGTGATCAGGACATTACCATACCAGTATTTTTTTCCTTCATCCCCAGAATGATATATGCAGAACCGTACTTTTCTGCCTGGGTAGAACTAAATCTTTAGGAAAAGACCCATACCTATTTATTTCTTGCTGGGGACCCAAGTCAGGCCACAAACTTCAACCCAATACATCTCCAGGTTGATTGTCACTTATATCTGTTTCTCCTAACAGCTTGGACAAGTTGACTGCTCTTTGCTGCTCAACACTCATTAGACTTGAGCACAAGCAATTTCTGGTGCTCTTTGCCATGATCTTTCCAGCAGTGCAGTCTGCAAAGCCATGATCTGATCCTCCTCCTGGACATTTGCAAAGGGCTGCTCTATGGATGTAGATACTACAAAATATGCAGAAGTTGGCGAAGTGGTGCTCCAGTCTTTGTTCCACTAGACCTCTCAGCCACCTTCCATAAGTCAGTTTGCTTATTCTCCCACGTGGAACTGCACAGATACCACAATGATGAAAAAGTGGTTGCACTTACTCGTTTATTGAGTGATCACCTGTGCTGTCACACATCCCTCCCATCCCAATGTGAGCTCTCTTTTCCCTGCAATTTGGAATACTGTCACCTCTCTCCAGTGGTAGCTTTGCAGCTTTCAGGAACTGAGGGGAGGGGAAAAGAACACCCTCTATTTCCTTAGAGCTTCATACATCTCTCCATGGCTGGCCTCTGCACACTCAGAACCCAGTGTGACTGCACAGAAGACCACTTAATGAGCAGCAGTTACAAGTAAGTGCAGCCATGTTTTCATGTAATACTGGAAAAGCCAAAGTAAAACTGATACAGATGTTTCACCAGGGTTTCCAGTCTCCATTTTTTACATTTCTCTTATCACTTGATGTGTATGTGGAAGAACTTCAGCCTCGAAATTGCCATGCACTTGTTAGCAGTTCAGTGGAATAAAATATTTGGTAAGTGCCATTGAATTTGTGCATCCTGCTGCAGTGGAAGGATTTCAGTGAAGCACTCTTTCATTGCCTCCTCCTGCCTACTGCAATCCAACATTCCCTCTCCAAATGTGGTTCCTGAAGTCCAGGAAACCCTCAGGAACAGCAGACGAGCATTTGGTGCTGCAATGAAAGGAAAGAAATCAGACAAAATTGTTCCTTCCTTCTGCCAATGGAGATCCTCTGTGGGCTCCAGTCTTTTTATGCACTGCATGTGTTGTTACTTTCTCATTCAGTCTTTTAATAGAGTGATTTGCAAGGGGTTTCTCTTAGTTTCCTCACTATTTCTGTCTCTTTACAACTTGCCATCTTCTCAGTCAGATTCTGAATGTCCATCTATGTGAACAGGATCTTTGTCCATAGTTAAACTAAGATAATAATAAGCTAGTATTTTCTCTTCTCACAAAACAGTTTTTTTAAAGGGATCTGCGATCATATAGCCTGGCTGACTGTGATGCTTCACCTTCATTTGAAAAAAGTTATATTAAACTTGCTTGCTGTAAGTACCATTTGCATTGATAAAGATTGTTATTGACACATTTCTGCAAGTATAAGCGAGACCGCAACACTAGGGGTGTGTGCGCAGTATAAACCAAGCCAAAAAAATACCTGATAAATACCTTGATCAATTTCTTCCTAGACACTTGCATAAAACCTTTCAGTTTCTTCCTTATCAGCATCTGTAGATGGGGCGTAAACTTGAATGATGGTTATGCTGATAGGCTTTCCATGAAGTTTCTGTCAAACTTTGCAACTGTGTTTGTCATTTCCCAAGTAAAACACTCTGTAAATATCTGACTGAAAATATCCTAATTCAGTACTCTTTAGTTCACTCATTCCCAGGATTGCAGAGTCTAAACTTCTTATGGCATTGCTCTCAGTTTTGCTGACACAGAAAACCTCATGTGTAATGCTCGAGGAAATTCTGTTTCACTGTATCTGAAGAAGTGTTCTTGCACATGGAAGCACATGAATAAAACTTTGCCACTGGACTCAAACTTTGTTCTGCTGCTTCAGACCATTATAGCTACCCACCTGAATCTATGTTAAGGTGTGCATCCAAGAGAGATTTATGCTTTAATACTGTTTACTTCTTAATTCTGTCCTACATACAGGAGAAATGTTATATATTAAATACAATTTGTTCAAAAATGGTTAACGTTTTGAAACTTAAAGCAAATATGTGTGAAGTAAAAACATTTACATTCCTACTGCTTAAAAATATGGATGTTATAGTGCTGGCAGTATTAATTACCTGCTGCCACTTGAATCGGCAGCATGAAAAAAGTCTTAAAAGGCTGTGGCAGCTGCATCACTATGTCAATTCCGGGGAGAACCCAGAAGTGATGTAGGGTAGCTTTAGAAATTGCCAGAAATGCTGAACTTGGAAAACCTGAAATGCATTTGAAGATACTACTTACATTTAAAAAGTAAAATAATTTCATTTCATAGAAATGCTTGTAACCAGTCTGAAGATTGAGTATTAAATTGTTTATAAAAAAACTGTAAAACTGTGACAGCCAGGGGATATAATTTTTTTAATTGTATCAAACATATGGAGTTACAAGTAAATACAAAAAGTACATTTTTGTGTTTTTCATGACATGGTGATCTCTACACTTGCTCTTAAATTAGTTGTTTTTGGAGAGTCCTGGACATTGATGCTATACATTAAATGATATTGTGTATCACACCTGGGAAACTGATGGTGCAGCAGTGTCCACTGTAAAATTAAATAGCATTATTTAAGAAAGTACCACATGCCTGGTTAGGGAAGTGATGAGACCCAGTAGTCTGGTATATGGGTATTAATGTGAGCCCCAGGTTTTTCTCACATGATTAAAACAGGCCATCTGTTCTTTATTAAATGTTTACAAAAACAACTTTTCTTTGAAAGATTTAGGCTATGTGACCCTAACAAAAAATGAAATATTTCTGACCGCCTTTCACCTTTCAAATAGTACCCAACTCCAAATGATTGTTCTACATACTAAACAGGATTATTACCTACTTGTTTCTTGCCTGTAGAAAATTTAATTCTGTGTCAATATACAGAATTATGCCTTCACTAATTAAAGCAGCAATAGAAAAATTAACTGGTGATTGAAGTGAGCAGCTAACTTGCTTTTTTAAAAAATCTGTAGCTTGTCAGTTATGAGTAAAGTGGGGGTGGGATTGAGAATGCAGGTGCACTGGGCAGAGAAAAGGATAGAAGTGTGTCTTTGGAGACAAGTTATGGAGGGGAAAATTTCAAGCCACTTCTTCACAAACCTTGAAAGTGATGGGTGCTGGCAGCTATACATGTGTGCTCCTTCATGATGCCAACAAATGGTTGGCAGGGTAGAGCATGCAACTGTGAGCTTTCTGCTGGGTATATGAGTTGAACTGAAGAAAAGCAAGTGATTCTTTAAGCCTCCTTGCAGCTTCATGTATTGTGGTGGGAGCACATTGAAGTTGTCACTGGAGGTGACACCAGCTTCAATTCTCACTCTCCCAAGCTTTAAATTACAGAGAGAATTTCTGCACAAGAGGAGAGTTTGTAAGGTGGCAACCAGGTCTCAGTATGTTTGGATGGGGGTAGTGGCTTCCACCATGGTTCCTTTTGACTTCCATTCTTGCCATTGGAAAGCTGGAAGTCATTCTCTTGCAATACATTCTGTTTCAAAAATAATATAAAGAAAGAATTTTAAAGCAGTTTATAAATGATCTAAATTGGGGTGAGGGCTGAGCTGAAATCCTATCCCTTATTAACCTTTAATTCTCTTTGAGTCCCATTGGTTGGAGAAAATCAAAATATAAAATATTTTAAGTAAATAAATATAAATATAAAATCATAATTTGAACTAAAAGTTGATAATCCATGCAATAGAAGTCAGAAGAAGCGAAGGGAGAGAATTAGGAAAAGTTGAAGGAACTAATACATTTCAGGAGGGTGAGCTAACTTAAAGAAAGATGAAGAGAAAAATCCAGTAATGCTTCTGAAAAAAAACAAAACTTTTATCTGTGTTTAACAAGCGAAAGTTTTGAAAAGCAGAAAAGTGACAATGAGAACAGGAACTACTTGCCTCAATGAAAAATAATCTGACTTGTCCAAAAAAATGTGCAAAATTGTAGTGTAAGTATTCAGAATGACTTCTGGATTTATACCCAAAATGTTCTGTAGATGTGACATGAAGAAGCCGCCAAATCTAGGGAGTTAGTAGGATATATAGAATAGTTAAAGAAAAGTAGAAGAATTGAAAGTGGAATGGAGTAGAGGTGAAATGAGAAACAGAAGCTCTGACTTGCTGAAAAAGTAAACAGAAGGAACCATAGAAAGAAAAGTCCATAAAGGTCCTGCTAGAAGATTTGAACAGACAGTAAATAGAAGCAGAGGATGGAAATGGAAAAATTGAGCACTACAAAAAAAACCCTCAAAGCTAAGAACAAGGTCTAAAATGTGATGTGCACAAAACATGTGGCTTCCAGGTTGGCCACACCCAGCAGGAACTCATTAGCATAATAGGCCACACCCAACAGCAGAAACTCATTAGGATTGGCTACATTAGGGGTGTGTGGCCTAACATGCAAAGGAGTTCCTGCTACAAAAAAGCCCTGGGTAAACAGAATAAGAAGCAAAAGGTGGGTGTGGCTGGATGAGCACACTTCTGGTAACATGGGGGTGCGGCCTAATATGCCAGTGAGTTGTGCTGTCAGGGGTGTGGCCTAATATGCTAATGAGTTTCTGCTGTTGGGTGTGGCCCATTATGCTAATGAGTTTCTGCTGGGCTTTTTCTACAAAAAAAGCCCTGGGAAAAGTTATGAAGGAATTTAAATCTGAAAGAAGAAAATATGAAATGTCTAGAAGGGCAGTAAGTATCAGCAAGATTAAAAAAGACAAAAGCCAAATAACATGTCAGTAGGGCAAAAGCAAACCCCATGATCCTGAAGATGTGAATATGAGAAAGGACTATCAGAACAAAATACGCAGATGGAGCTGTCATTGTATTGAATGGAGAGAGGGGTTGGACACACAAGCTAAGGCAGCACCTTTCCCACTTGGATGCCAAGTTGTATGCTTGGATGCTGTTTTTCCATAAGGCCTATGAAAGAAAAATCCAGCATGCCTGAATGGTGTGGTGATTTTCTAGATTTCATATAGGGTAATGATTTTGATTTATGCAAGTTGAATTTTCTGCGTAGGCCCAATGCAGAATTTCATACAAGTGTGGATTACTAGCCCAGCTGGAAGTGGAGCATGTGCATGATTTGTCCAGAGCAGTCAAGAGTTAGCTAACTGTTTTTAGAGTCAGAAAATGTGTCTAAAAATGCATAATGACAACAGAGGCACCCATACCTGTGAGAATGGGAAATAGATTGTGACAAGAAAAGGGAGTGCGAATTAAAACCTCTACAGGGATGACAAGAAGAAAGACTATTACCAGATAAGAGTAATGAATGAATTAGCACAAAAATAATTATTATTTCTCAGTCTCTTGAATGCATAAACTGAGATCATTGACTGTTGAATGGCTGTTTGGCACTACTTTGAACAGTAATGTATGGCTTATACACTAATCAGTATACAGAAGAACATACACTTGAACAATTGAAGGTTTATTAACGAAAAGCTTAATTTTCACAGGTGGAAGAACCATCTACATGTGTCCCCTTTCTCAGTGTGTTTTTCAGACCTTGGTTTGTAGCATCTTGTCTGCTTATTGTTCTTTTAATCACTAATATGTTAGTGACAGACAGGTCCACAAAATTGTTAGCTTTTTGTTTGACCATAATAGTAAATGGATAGTTCTACACTTTTACCGTTCCAGGCACCTTTGTTCTGTTGTACAGATCTCCCATCTTACCTGCTTTTCTTGAGTTCTGGGCGTGCCAAAGGATTATCAATAACAGTTTGGAGGCAGTCTTTCTATTCTACTAAAAGTGGAGTCTCCCATTAATACATTGAAACATGCCTCTTGCATCAGATCAAGGCTCCTTGTACCAGCAGAAGACTCCTTATCCTAAGAAAATACTCCACTGTTGGTAGGATGGAAACTTTGGGTCCAACTCACAGTAGTACCTCCACCCAATTGCCCTGTAGTGCTGCCTACTTTAATAGAAGACATTTTTCATTTATAGCTTAATTTCACTTTTCCTTTTTTAGAAGAATATAATTGTTTTAAATATATCACACATATGTTTTGTGTATTAGAATATCTGGTTTGGATAGACATATTTGCAATATCAAACGATGCATAGCTTTTCCAGACTAATACTTTTTAGCAATGCCCATAATTATTTAAGATAAATGTATTCTAAAAGGTACATGTTTTGTGTCCCCAAATTATTCTGTTCTTGTCTGCAAAAATTGGGTCCATGCCTTTATCTTTGGTCTAAAGTTATTCCAAACACATAATTATTAAAATCCTTATTTTTTGTCCCCTTTCTAGCATTCTCCATCAGAACCCTTCCTGGAGAAATCAGTGCCAGACATGACTCAGGTTAGCGGACCGAATGCCCAGCTACTGAAAAGTGATGATTATCTATCATCAATTGAGCAACAACCACCCCAGCAAAAGAAAAAGAAAAAGAAAAACAATCACATTGTTGTAGAAGGTCCCAATAAAGGATTTGGTAAAGAAGGTTTTCCTGGTGGGCTTGATGGCCAAGATCCTACCAGGAAATCATTAGACTGCTCCCAGGAAGAGAAAAAGAAAAAGAAAAAGCCCAAGGTGAAAAAAGAGCCGAAGGATCCAAAAGAACCGAAGGAGAAGAAGGAGCCTAAGGAACCCAAGACTCCCCAAACCCCTCAGATCCCTAAAGATCCGAAGGAAAAGAAAGCAAAAAACACCACACCAAAACCCAAGAGCAACAAAAAGGCGAGGTATGTGAGAAATGTGAATGTTCCAATTAAATAAAATTTAAATGCTCTACTCATTGCAGAGTGAGGGGAAACTTCACCTGATCTCTCTTCCTTCCAACCCCCCCCCCCAAAAAAAAGCTGCATAACATTTTGTTCAAGAAAGTCTCCTGACCCTGATGGGTGGTTTTGTGGGCCATGCTGGGGGCTCCTTGGGGATTAGGAAGGCAGGGAAGATCAGCTTCTGCAGTCTTCTTTCCGTCAGGTGTTTTAAGAATCAGCCCTGTGTGAACAAGTGATTTCCTCACAAGTTGCGGGTATGGTTATATATAGACTGACCTGAGTAATCTGGCACAGCCTGCCCTTTTTCCTCCTGAAACATGTTGTTAAGGGAACTACTAAACTGAATAAAAGAGTATTTTCTTAGTTTAATGATATAGGTAGTGTGAAAGGCAATGTCTCATATATACCCCAGAGAGTACTTTGGTCGGGGTCACAAAATCGATTGACCCTCCCAGGCCCCAAGGATGCCATGCTTATCACCGTCAGGGCCTTCTCAGTGGTGGCTCAGTACTGGTGGAATGAGCTCCCGGAAGAGATCAGGGCCCTGTGGGATCTTTTACAGTTCCGCAGGGTCTGTAAGACAGAGCTCTTTTACCAGGCCTTCAATTGAGGAGCCACCACTATTATTACCATCAATAATCTCTATTACAGAGTTTGGCCCTGGCTTTGACACTTGGCCTGTGCCGCGGCTTGAATCTTGATGCTTGGAAGATCAGAGAGCTGAATGATTGTTGACCACTATTGCACTTATTTGTACACCAGCACCATCACGCCAATGGAGGAATATCACCAGCACCTAGAGATGTGAAGGCCCGGAAAAAACCCGGAAAAAATCGGAAAAAAAACGTTTTTTTCCCGTTTTTTCCCCTGAAGATTTTTTGTTTTTTTCCGAAAAATTGGAAAAATTGAAAAAAGAAAAGAAAAGAAAAAATGATTATGGAACGTTTTATTTTAACATGATGAATAAAATATTTTAAGACAAGGTGTTCAAATATTTTCCAAAACCAAACAAAGGTTAGTGGAAAGGAGGGCCAATATTAAAACCTTTTCATAAAAAGCGGTAAATGTATTTATTAATAATAACAAATTAAAACATATATAGGGGCCCAATTACAACCAATATATATAAAACATAACCATAACCAGGGCTAAAAAAGTTTTATATATATTGGTTGTAATTGGGCCCCTATATATGTTTTATATACCTCTTTTTATGAAAAGGTTTTAATTTGTCTCTCCCTTTCCACTAACCTTTGTTTGGTTTTGGAGTTCTTTGTTAGGTTTAGTTTTTTTCCCTTTCTTGTTCCTGCTTCCAAATATTTTCCAAATCATTTCTAAAATATATATATATGGTATCAGATTGATCTAATTTCTGTGCACTGAGGACAAGCCAGTCCTAGGTTACAAACTGAACTCTCCAATGCAAGATGCATGTCTTCTTTTAGGAGGTGCTATTGTCAGAAGAAAATAAAAAGGTTTCAGTTTTGTTTTTGCATGTGGGTGGGTATTCTGTTTGTAATAATTGTTTGGATACACTATATTTTTAATATGCTAGTTGTGATAATTTCATGCCAAATAAAAATGTCCATAGTCATATTTTATGTTCCTAAAGTAACAGAATGACTTTCAATCTAGAAAAGACAAAAGAAATGCTAATGTAGCATTTTTTTCAATTTTTCCGAAAATTTCCGTTTTTTCCCGTAAAAAAACGGGGAAAAACAGGTTTTTTTCCGAGCTTCAAAATTTTCGGAAATTTTACATCTCTAGCACCTTGTGATTTTTAATGTATAATTGAACTGTTTTTAGTAGATTTTATGTGGATTTTATTGTTATTTATGCATTGTTACAGTGAGCCGCCCTGAGCCTGCCTTGCGGGGAGGGCGGGATACAAATCTAATAAATAAATAAAATAAATAAATGTATTAATCTATTTCGGTGGCACTAGATTGTTTGTCAAGGACAGTGGTTCCCAAACATTTTTGGGCCACCCCCCCCCCATTCTATAAACTCATCTCCACTGTCCCATACCCTTACCCTATAAAAAGCATTATTCAGAATAACAGTTTGCGTAATCCACTAAGGAAGATAATAACAATAACATTTGAAATAATTAATTGCATGTTTATTCAACATGCAATTCAAACTTTAACAATTTAATTTATTCAATAAAATTGATGGACTTGATCCAGTCATACAAGCTTTTCAAAGGCTGATAGTCATTTCGCAAGAATCTTAGATACCACATTTAGTAACTATTTTACTGTTTGGGTTTGATGACGTGATACCAGTTTCCCAGTGTCTGGTTTAAAGTAACTTAGCAGTTGTCTTAAATCTCCACGTTTAGTAATTTAGAGTCAATTTCTTTGTTTGGAGAGATGTTAGATAACCACACTAAAACCATGGTCCACCAAATATGATGTTGTAAATACAACAAGGAACTTCTTAACCACTGGCCATAGTGCAGGATAGTGATCAGAAATTTCCTTTTGTAACCTCAACTCTTGGTCTAATTTCTTAAACTTTGGCTTCAGCCCAATGTCATTTTGTAGCTCAGTTAGTTTTTCCTCCACTACCCAGACTTCCTCAGTATTGGAAAATAAATTTATCACCCAATCTGGAATTTTAAATCCTTATAGAACCTAAAAATACTAAAATTGGGTAAGCTGCGACAAAAAAACACTTTTATAGCAAAAAGCCCTTTTTATACTCAACAGGTTCACTAACTGAGAACACGGGAAAACACTCAGTACTATTATGTTAAGGACTTAACAGCAAAAACTTGAAAAATGGCAGAAAGGCAAAAACACACTCAGTGATGACAGTTGCTCAGCACATGGTATACTGGTCAGACTAATGCTCTGGTGGCATATTTACTAAAAATTCTGATAGTTTCCACCATATCTCAGCCTTATGCAGAGGCAGGAAAGTGCCATTTGCCAGCATGATGCTATAGCCTGGGCAATCTTAGATAAGTGAAAAGTACAGTCAAAGTGGCCATCTCCAGCACTCTCCTCATGCCCCCTTGCCCTCCTTAGTAATTCCACCGCCACCCTGTGTGGGGGTATACTGCCCACTTTGGGAACCACTGGTCTATGAGAATAAACAATTTTAAACTATTTTGACAATGAATAACATTTTTTGTGAATTCTTTGGTTCCAGAACTGAGAAGGTCTGAATTTTCAGGTTCATGAAGTATATTTGCAAAATATTTGAATGTTTTAGGTTTTGAAAATGTGACTTAACTTGGTAAAGTTAAATGGGGTGGAACTAATGTAACTTCTGATATGTAGAAACTTGTGTACTCAGATTAAAACCGTGAGGGTTCGTACCTCATATGTGTTGCAAGAAAGCTATGTGGTATCATTGAACTGATACCATTCAAGGATAGTACTTATATTTTATAGAAGAAAGTTTGAATCCAGTGGCGCCTTTAAGACCAACAAAGTTTTATTCAAGGTATAAGCTTTAATGGTTGAGGAAATTCTGTTTCACTGTATCTGAAGAAGTGTGCTTACACATGAAAGCTCATATCTTGAATAAAACTTTGTTGGTCTTAAAGGTGCCACTGGACTCAAACTTTGTTCTTCTGCTTCAGACCAACACAGCTACCCACCTGAATTTATATTTTATGTAATTTGGTATACTGATAAGTACAAGAGGCATCCTAAATGAGGTTAAGCCAGAGGTGTCAAACTCATTTGCTACGAGGGCCAGATCTGACATAAATTTCACTTTGTTTGGCTGGAACTGTGTGCCATAAAATGTAATGCTAGGTACCATAGATAGAAACTGTATAAAGGACAACAGCTGGTAAGATCTAAGTTGGTGTATCCTCACTGCAAGGCCCCATGGGCTAAGAGGGGGGTGCAGAGGAAAACCCACATAAGCGGACTGGAGAGGCAGCTGGGCAGATGCTCCCACGATGCTTGACTGCTGCAGACAAGGTTGTTCTGCCACACTAAACCTACAATGGAGTGGCTCTGCCCACTCCCCCTCAGCACTACCTCCCTTGCATCAGTTGCTCGCAGGCTGCATAAAAGCCCTGGATAGGCCGGCTCCCAAGCCTTATGTTTGAAAAACCTGGGTTAAGCCATGTCACTCCAAGGATATGTGAACATTTTTCAGGGAGAAAACAACTTCTGTTCTGGATGTTTCTATAGACAAAGCTTTATTCCTGTTTCCTGTCCTTGCATCACTTACCTCTTGGCTGCCTGAATGAAGTGTGTTTTCCCATGCTAACTCTGTAATTAAGTGCTCTTTTGTTAATTCTGCATGTTGTCTGATAGAGAAGGAAACAGCCAATGAAAGCTAGAACTATTGGAATGTGTTCTCAGCCATTATACAGGTAGGTTGAACAAATTAGGCATGTGATGTAAATCATGGCCTTTATGCTCCTTTATTAGGGTTGCCAGATCAACTTACCTGGCCAGCGGGGGTCTCCCAATGTCCTTCCGGGAGACCAGAAGTGATGCTGGGCATTTTCAGGCCTACTTCCGGTTTCAAGCTTACTTCTGGGTGACACTCTGGTTTTTGAGCAAAACTCTGTGGTACATTTGGCTTCAAACCATAGAGTTTTGCCCAAACACCAGAGTGTCATCCCCAACCAGAAGTAGGCCTGAAACTGGAAGTAGGTCTGAGAGTAGGTTGGGGGTGGGAATTCCCCCCGCCAGCCAGTTGACTGGCAGCAGGCAAGAACCTGTGAAAGCAGAGATTCCCCCACTCCAACGGGGGAGGGGGGCTGGCAACCCTATCATTTATAACTGCATATTTTAAGGCCTGAACTCACTCTAGTTTATTGAGTTAATGGAGATTCTGTTTGAAGCAGTATAACATCTGTGAAAGAAACTTGCTCTTGTGTTCCAGGTGATACTAGAGGCTGAGATATCTGTCCTGCAGTGCTCATAATTGAATCAAGTTTTTAAGTGGATCTGTAGGCTAAATTATTAGTCTGTCAACAGTTCTCAAACTAGTCAGAGCCATATCATTTGGTAACTTGGTCTGTTGAAGTACTACATATGAGATAAAAATAACTTAGCAATAGGAAAACATAAATATGTTTAGTTAAAGGTAAATTCTGAGCCTTCCTAGCATGATTGTGGGTGGGATTCAGACTTCTGTGCATTTATTTATTTGATTTATATCCTGCCTTCCCCACCAGGGGAAGGCGGCTTACATAAAATTTGACAAGTAAAACAACAATTATAAATACAGCTATTAAAAACAAGACTTAAAGTGCTAGTATCAGTTTATACAGTGATGGCGAGGTAGTAGTAGCAGCAGACATACTAAAAAATACAGTCAGCGGTTGTTATTGCAGTTTGGCAAAGCATAGGCTATTGATGGTGGCATTGGGCACAGGGTCTTAGTTTTTGGATGCAGCTCCTTAACCAAAGGCCTGGTGGAAGAGCTCCATTTTACAAGCCCTGCAGAACTGTAAAAGGACTTGCAGGGGCCTAGTATCTTCTGGGAGCTCGTTCCACCAGTATGGAGCAATCACTGAAAAGGCCCTGGCCCTGGTTGCTGCTAGCCTGGCATCTTTAGGACCCGGGAGGGTCAGACGGTTTTGAGAACCAGACCGTAGTGCTCTCTGGGGAACATTTGGGGAAAGGTGCTTCTTCAGGTAGATAAGTCCCTGACCATAAAGGGCTTTAAAGGTAAGCACCAGCACCTTGAAGCAAATCCAGTATGCTATAGGCAGCCAGTGCAGTGCTTTTAGCGCAGGCTGGATGTGCTTCTGCATGGGGAGACCCAATAACAGTCTGGCCACTGCATTCTGCACCAGCTGATTTGGGACAAGGGCAGCCCCATGTAGAGAGCATTACAGTAGTCAAGTCTCAAGGTGACCATCATGTGGATCACTGTCACCAAGTCGTTGCATTTGAGGAAGGGAACCAACTGCCTAATCAGCCTAAGATTATTAGCAGTGGCTGCTACCTGGGCCTCCATCATTAAGGAGGCATCCAAGAGCACTCCCAAGCTTCTAACCTTTGGTGCTGGCACCAGTGGCGCCCCATCAAAGATCAGGAATGGGATCCCTAACCCCGGGCCGCACCAACTCAGGCACAGGACCTCCATCTTCGTCAGATTCAATTTGTCAGCTCAGTTTAAGCCAACCAGCCACAGCCTACAACGCTAGGTCCAGATCTCCCAGACTAGAGTCAGACTGGCCACCTAACAACAGTGTCTGGCTGAGGCTGACTCCTCCTCAGATGAGGAAGAGGCAGGGAACAACTCAGCCTTCTCTAGAGAGAGCCCAGAGGAAGAACCCTTACCAGTACCAGAGGAGGAAGAGTCCTCAGCAGCTGCACAAGAGGTGCAGCCAGAAGGAGAGACAATTCCTGAGCTGGGGCCAGCAACCCCAGCTGCAGACACCCCATGGCCAGACTCCCCACCTAGTTCCCCTGAGTGCCTCAGATGTAGGGCACGGCAGAGGCTGACTTTGCAGGAACGAAGAAGAAGTGCCAGGCTGCAGCTCCAGCAACATCAATGAGAGGAGTTGTAAGCCTCTGCAGACTCAACTCCAAAGGGAGGGAGGATCTGTTTAAAGCCCCTTGGTGCACCTGCTCCAGCACGGCAACAATGCTGCAAAATCAGACCTGCTTCTGAGTGTGCAACAGTTGCTCCTTGCCTTTGGAAACCTGCATCCTTGAAACGACTTCCCGGCTATCAGACCTTTGGCTTTCTCACTGACCTTGATTCCGGCTCATGTCTTCAGCTTCTAGCTTATCACCTCGGTGGCTACCAGCCAAGTTATCACAAACCGAGAGAGCTGGGTGTCATCCACATACTGATGACACCCCAGCCCATGCCTCCGAACAATCTGGGCAAGGGGCACATGTAGATGTTAAATGACATCGGGGAAAGTATCGTCCCTTGGGGCACTCTGCAAACTAGTGGGTGCCTTTGGGACGACTGTTCCCCTACTGCCACCCTTTGTCCCCAATCCTGTAGGAATGAGGAGAGCCACTGCAAGGCAGACCCCTGAATCCCTGTGTCGGTGAAGTGGTGAATCAGTAGTTTATGGTCGACCGTGTCGAACACCACCAACCGGTCCAACAACAGCAACACTGCCAAACCGCTTTGATCCAGATGCCTCCAAAGGTCATCCATGAGGGCGACCAGTACTGTCTTCGTCCCATGGCCTGGTCAGAAGCTGGACTGGAAGGGATCTAATATGGAAGTGTCCTTCAAAAAACCCTGTAGCTGATTTGCCACCACCCTCTCAATTAGTTTGCCCAAGTAGGGCAAATTGGAAACAAGTCGGTAATTAGCCAACTCGGCCAGATCCAAGGATGTTTTTTTAAAGAGGGGGCATACCACTGCTTCCTTCAGTGCCCCAGGGAACAGTCCCTTGGAGAGGGACTTGTTGATAATCTCCCTTAGGGCACCTCGTAGCCCATCACGGCTGGCTTTAATTAGCCATGATGGGCACAGATCAAGGCTACAGGTGGTTGGGTGTACAGTTGAACTTGTCGACTTCCTCTAAGCTGAGCGTACTGAAATAATCCAAAACCTGACTAGAAGACATGCATGAAGCCTCGAGTTCACTTACTGTCTCAACTGTGGCGGGGAGGTCATGGTGGAGTGACAAGACTTTATCTGCAAAATAGTTCACAAAAGCCTCATGGCCAATGGCCAATTCCCTAGCATTTAATCTGCCCTGTGGCAGAGTAGTTAAGGACAGAATCATTTTAAATAACTGGGCTGGGCGTGACCTTCCAGACGCAATCGTGGCCGCATAGTACTCTCTCTTAGCGGCTTTGATTGCCATCTCATAGGATCTCATAAACGTCCTATAAGATGCTCTTGTTGCTTCATCATAAGTGCGCCACCACTGTCTCTCTAGCCATCTAAGCCTTCGCTTCATCAGCCACTGCTCCTGGGTGAACCAAGGAGCCAGCCTAGAGCGAGAGTGCAGAGGGCGTCAGGGAGCGATCTTGTTGATGGCTGCTGAGAGTTGGCCATGCCAATCCTCCACTAGCTCATCTAATGAGCTGCCAGGGGGCATTGGATCCCACAGGCCATCTGAAGCCTCAGAGAGTCCATTTGGCTCTGCGGGCAAGCTAAAATGTGCTCGCCGCCCAAACAGGGTCGAAGTGAAACATGCATGAGTCTGGGAGTACAAGTGTCCCAAGTTTTTCCTCTGTTTGCCAGAATGCATTTATACTGTTAGTTTTCTGAGCCTGAAGGGTACATTATGCTAAATACTCCAAGGGTTGTATCACATGGTTTTATATGGGCTGCCCTGAACTTACCATGGCCTTCTTTGTTTCCTTCGGCCACAGCAGAGCTCTAACCAGATACTTGGTCTCAGCCACTGTGTATGCAAGCTGGTTAGGAGGATTGTTTGCACTACTAAGGTGTCTGGATGTGTGTACGCTCACTTTATTGCCTTGCCTTAGTCTGCTGAGCAAAAATGAACTTAGCATTGCCATGGCAGTGGAAGGGTTTTCCTGATCACATGGACCTCAGGAGTTGGATGTGAATGATCTAGTGCCCAGTTTTCTGGGCCTCTTAGTGCATGCCAGACTTCAGCATCCTCTCTTTGGGAGGGTATAATTCCAACCACTGTGAAATAAGGGGATGTGAGGCACCTCCTGAAGAAGATGTCTGTGTACCCGGATGACCTAAATAACTACCACCCAGTGGACAACATTTGTGGCCAGGGTCTCTGAGCAAGTGATAGCTATCCAGCTTCAGGCAGTCTGGGAGGAGATGGACTATCTAAACCAGTGGTTCCCAACCTTTTTAGTATGGTGACCCATAAGTCCAAATTTACTTTATGCAGTAACTCATCCAGGGCTAGTCCAAGGGTTTTTGGTGCCGCAGGCAAACTATGGCCTTGGCACCAATCTGTCCCAGCATTCTATTTTCTACAATGCCTAACCAGATGTTTTTGAAAAACAAAAAAACACCACACAAAGGGTGCAGCAGCCCCCACTACGAACCCTTAGCAAGTAGTAGTTCTCCTCCTCCGTCATCTGGGCTAGAGCCAGAGTTTGAGGAGGTGTGCTTGGAAGGGGCACTTGATTGAAGAGATACACAAATATGGCAGATGGTGGTGAATAGCTTGATGGCAAGGGACTCAGTGCAGTACGTCTCCCACAGCAGGTAGAGGGCAGTGAGGCACTGCATAGGGCTTGGCAAGAGCATTTCTGTCCTCATTATTGTCACAAAGAGTGAGGAAGAGATAAGAATATGAGAAGGTGGCAAGGAGGAAAGAAAAAGGATGCAAAGGGCAGTAGCAGCCATTAGGGAGGGCTGACCTGCGATCCACTTCCAGAGACTTTGTGACCCACTTTTGGGTCCCAACCCACAGGCTGGGAAACATTGATCCAAACCCATTTAAATTAAAGCCTGGGTTTCTGATAGAAATGGCCTTGGTCACTGCGACTGATGGATCACTGAAGAGAGTGTGTCCCTTTTAATTCTCCTGGAGCCTTCTGCAGCTATTAAGACCATCAAACAGTATTCTTCTGGAGAGTCTGGCTCGCTTGGGAGTGAGAAGCATTGTTCTTTGCTGGTTTTGCTTTGACTTGGCCAAGTGACTTAAGAAGATGGTGCCAGCAGAATGGTTCTTGGCTCTGTGCCACTTATGCTGTGGGATCCTGCAGGGATCTATCTTGTCCCCATGCTGTTTAACATTACATGAAACCACTGGGAAAGAATGTCTTGAGGCTTTGGAGTGAGGTGCCACCAGTATGGGGATGACGCCTAACTCTTTTTCTCCTTAAGAGCTTGTCAGGTGGGCATGTGCAAGTTCTGAACCTGGGGAAATAAATGGAATAGATGGGAGCCAATAAACTGCTGTTTAGTTCAGTCAAGACTGAGATGGTGCTGATCAGTGCTGAAACTGCTCAAGGACTAGAGTCTGCCTGTTCTGAAGGTAGGGTTGCCAGGTACAAAGGAGAAGCTGGCGGGGGACTTACCAGACGCTCTGGGAGAGGGGAGGGAAGAAGCACACTTTGCCTATATCACCCAGAAGTGATGTAGGTACATGGCGGGGGGCGCTCTGGTTTGGGGGCAAAACTCCATGGTTTGAAGCTGATTCTTCCATAGAGTTTTGCCCCAAAAGCAGAGCGTTTCCCTCCCCCCGCCACGACATGGCTACATCACTTCCAGGTGAGGTGGGTGCGTCGTGTTTGGGGCAGTAATTCTCCCCCACTGGCCAGGTGGCCGGTGCCAGGAAGGAATGCCAGAAACCAGGGGATTCTCCATGCACTGGGGGGACCTGGCAACTGGCATTCCCCCTGAAGGAGTAGGTTAGTAGCTTGGTGGTGGTCCTAGCCTACAGTTCTGGTCTCATTCATGGTGCATAGTACCTTTTATTTTTCGGATCACAGCAACTACAGGTGTTCTTCAAAAAGTATGATCTGGCCGCAATGATACATACTCTGCCCACATCCAGGTTATATTACTGTAATGTACTGTACATGGGGCTGCCTTTGAAAACTGTCCAGAAACTTCAGCATTAACAATAGCAGCAGCTAAACATTATGTATACCACTGTGATTGTTTGTTCTGATTTTTAAAAAACAGGGTACAGCTACAGGAGGCTGCAGTTAAAGGGGGAGAATGGAATGGCAGGAGAGGGTTAACTCTTTCTCATCAGGTCATTTTCCTACGGAAAATAGCTACTTTCAGACTGCTTTTAACACACGCACACACACACACACACACAAACCCAGGGATATAGATACTCTCCTTAAACAACAGTACCCATGCTTTTTTATCATGAGAAAAAAATATCACAGAACTGCGCTAAAGTTCCATAAATATAAATGATTTATTGAACAGTTCTCTTTGGTTTTTTATCCTAGAATATCAGGGTCAGCCTACAGGTACATATTATTTCAAATGAAATTATAACAGAAATAAAGCAAAGTTGATTGCACCTATTAAAAAACAAAACACAAAATGACACAATAAAGAAAGACTCTGTATAATAGCATTCTCAACTTCATAGAATATTTAACTATGATCTGCAAAGAAGCAGTCACTTTTTAAAAAACAATATTTGATCTGTCAGCCCTACTTTTTGATAGCCACACATCAAGATGGCTGGAGCGAGCCTCATACTCTCATGCATATTGACATATCTTATATTTTTTTCCTCTTCTACTCTGTTCATATTATTTATTGATGCTGTTATTGTTGCTACTGTTGTTCTTATTAGTGTGAGAGTTAAACTGTTAAGTTGTCAGTGCAGTCCTAAACTGAATTACACACTTCTAAATCCATGGAAGTCAGTGGTTTTAGAAGGGTGCTACTTTCCTTAGGATTGCATCAGTGAAGTACAACCTTGTCCATGCAGCTGAGACTAACTCTTTTAAGGACTGTCCTCTGTGTGTGGTGTTAAAAATTATATTAAGATTGTTTTAATCTAATTGTCTAATACAATGAAAAAATTAAATCATCAAGGAACTTTTAAAAAATGTGCCTCAACATTTATCAACTTGATCATTTTTTACTTTTCCTTGAATGCTGTAAACTTGGCTCTGCCTATCGAAAATAACCCCAATTCATAGAATGTCCTCAATGTCTGAATGTGATTCAGATCTGTGAAAACAGTTTCACAGATTGTTCACCTTCTGCTACAGTCGCCTTACGTGTCTTCTGCTTGTTTCCGCCTACACAGATTCCTTGTGCTGCAGTTGCATGCATAGTAAAACTTTTTAAAGATAGTTTGGTATGTTATAGAAACCAGTTTTGCACGAGCACTTGGTCCTGATCAGGTTTTTGTGACTGCTAACTCTGGCATTAGTGCCAATAAGAAAAACAAATGGAGGAAATGAAGGAAACCCCACCTCTAGGAGGATTAATTTAGGGTTTATCAGGAGTGAGTAGTCTGGACTACAAAGTCCAAAGCATAAAGACCCAAAGACTGCATCTAGCAATAGATAGACTGTTTGTTTTCCTTTTTCCCAAAGCTGGTACAGAGTTTTCTACATATTTCACACTGTTGCCCAATGTTTTGACAATTTTATTTGGCTGTTTAAAGTGTTTCTGCTTTTAAACATGGAAACTGTGAAACCCTGCAGAGAAGTCTTTTGAAAGAGGGCAGAAGATTACTGGGAGCTGTAGTTCTTGTGGTGATCAGTACTGAATTCAGCCAGGAATCTCCCTGAGAGGGGTACATTTTTACATCGTTGGTGTGAGTGTGAAATGGTGTCGAATTTTTGGACAACAGTGTTGTTTTATGTGAAAGATATTACTGGTTACGATCTAGACAATTCACCTGAATTAATTTTGTAAGACCTTTGGAGAAATAGCAAAATCCCTCAGATACGTAGAGAGTTGATTTCTATGCTTTTCTTAGCAGCCAAAATGATTATAGCAGCGAGTTGGAAAGATCCTTCTCCCATCTCTATTATGAGGTGGTTCACTAAGATTTGGAAATTGCTCGCAATGGATAAAATTGCAGATTCTATCCAGATATTTGAAGGCACTACTACAACCTTTAATGCTTTAATTAAATGGCTTCCCTTTACAGAGTGCGTTATTGGAAACTCTCCTCAACTTCTGCCCACCAGACAGAATAAATACCGAGACATTATTACTTTTATGTAAAGGGTTAAAGAGACTTGCATGTAAATGTTATAATGTGCTGCTAGTTCTTGAACTCCGTTCTTATGTACTCTTGAGATCCTGAGATATTGGGAAAAGTTTGTTTGTAAGTTACAAGTTGACCTGATTATGTTTTTGTGTTTATTTGAATTTGAAAACTAATAAAAATATTTTAAAAGAAGAAATCTTCCTGAGAGATGTAGTAAAATCCAGAAAGGGCAGCATATGATAGGGAGGTATATGGTTGTAGCTTGCATTGGGGCTTACCACATCACCTAGGATCTCTCTTCACTCCCAGTATTTCATTGCAAGAGGAATAAATGAGGAATGAATAGTAAACAAGATGAAAATTAAGGAAAATAATTTGAGGGTTCTTCAGAATTTCAGTTAAATGGCCAAGTAGTCCATATCCTGTCTTGTGGCGTCCTATATTTCTGTATGAAATTTGAAACTGAAAAATCAGGAGAACTTGACGTGGGGATTCAGGGGCTCGCCCTTCAATGGCTTACCTCTTTTCTCCGTGGTCGGGGACAAAGGGTGGTGATAGGGGAGCAGCAGTCCTGGAGGCACCCTCTTGTTTGTGGGGTGCCCCAGGGGGCTGTTCTCTCCCCGTTATTGTTTAACATCTATATGCGCCCCCTTGCCCAGATTGCTCGAAGGTATGGGCTTGGGTGTCATCAATATGCGGATGACACCCAGCTCTATCTGATGTTGGGGGGCCGGTTGGACTCTGTCCCTGAAGATCTGCACCGGGCATTGCAGGACGTGGCTGGTTGGCTCCGACTGAGCAGGCTGAAGTTAAACCCGGCGAAGACGGAGGTCCTGGGCCTGAGTCGCAGTGGTTTGGGGTTAGGGCTCTCTCTCCCGGCCTTCGATGGGGTGCCTTTGGTGCCAGCGCCGGAGGTTAGGAGTTTGGGAGTGCTCCTGGACTCTTCGTTATCTATGGAGGCCCAGGTGGCAGCCAC
>NW_015167098.1:186979-191261 GCF_001447785.1 Gekko japonicus | reverse complement strand
CGTCCAGCCTGTGCTGAAAGCACTGCACTGGCTGCCAATAGCGTACCGGATTCGCTTCAAAGTGCTGGTTCTTACCTTTAAAGCCCTACATGGTCTGGGTCCAGCCTACCTAAGGGACCGCCTTTCCTCATATGTTCCCCCGCGAGCACTTCGGTCTGGGACCCAACACCTCCTGGCAATGCCAGGTCCCAAAAAGGCCAGGCTGGCCACTACCAGGGCCAGGGCTTTCTCAGGGGCGGCTCCTACCTGGTGGAATGAGCTCCCGGAGGAGATCCAGGCCCTGCGGGACCTTATGCAGTTCCGCAGGGCCTGTAAGACGGAGCTCTTCCACCAGGCGTATGAGTAGGAGCCGCCACTAACATCACCGCTATTCCATCTTTACCAGGCCCTGGATGAGATGAACATCAGTCCCTGGAGCAGATGAGGCTGAACAGTTATAAAAAATGCCATCTGATATTATGTTGAACATCTAGAGCATGCTAGTCAAATAATTGTTAAGAATGTTTTTGTATTGTGGGATTTATAAATGTTTTTAAATTTGTTTTATATTGGCGTTTGCCACTTGTAAGCCGCCCTGAGCCCGCATTGCGGGGAGGGCGGGGTATAAATCGAATTAAATTTAAAAAAATAATAAAAATAAACTTTATATGACTAGGAATTATAAATGGTTAATTCCGGTGGCTTTTGTGCATTCCAAATCAGTGCTTTTTTTAAGTGCCAATACTCATATATAAGGTTGTGCTGATTTCCACCAATTCTTCCCCTCCTTCTTCAGTAGGGTTCCCATTTCTCCAGTTGATAATGGTAGCTCTAGGAATTGCCAGAAACGATGTGGTAATCTTACTTTAGAGTTTCTTGTGGTTATCTGGTGAGTTCTTATTGTTATTTTAATTTTTCTCCCAGGATGCTGGGGCCCCCCCATCTGTCCCACCTGTTGCCATGCACTGCACTGCCTGGCAGCCTTACTCTTCAGATCCCTACTAGGATGTTCCTGAAGGTCCACTAACCCCCAGGAACAACCTATTGGAGGACACAATAGGCTACAGTCATGGCCGACCCGAGGGGTTTGTGCGCCCTAGGCGAGGCTGCCTCATGGCGCCCCCCTCGAAAGCCAACCTCCCGGTGGGGCCTGGAAACCTCCCAGCTGGCCGCCTGGGGGGGGGGAGAGAGAGTGACGCCACGTGAGAGAGCACCTGTGAGGTAGGTGGGGCTCAGAGAGCCCGCAGGAGGAGGAGGGAGGAGGGGCCGGCAGGCAGGAGTGTGCCGCCCCCCCAGATGCCAACCTCCCAGTGGGGCCTAGAGACCTCCCAGCTGGCCGACTGGGGGGAGGAGAGACAGAGTGACGCCACGCGCTGGGGCCCGGAGATAGCACCTGCTGCCCTGGGCCTGGCCCGCAGGAGGAGGAGGGAGGAGGGGCCGGCAGGCAGGCAGGCGTGCTCACCCCCCCCGAGCCTGGCCAGTTGCCTCCGTGCGCGCTCCCTACTCCCCCCGGCGGCAGCCTGAAGAGGTGTAGAAGCCCCCGGCCGGCTGGCTGCTGGGCCCATGGAGCTGCAGGCGGGCCGCGGCAGTGGAGGAGGAGGAGGAGGCGGCAGTGGCAGCAGCCTCACCGCGCCAGGGCAGCTGGCCCGCTGGAGCGCCGGCCAGGCGCAGCGGGCCCCGGATCACCATCCCACGCCAGGCAGCTGCCACAGCGGCTCGCACACCTGGCGCCGCTGCCGGGGATGCGCTGGAGAAGGAGGAAGAGGAGCCCCCCCGCCCCCATGGCACCCTCTGCCTCCTCGCCACCTTCCTTCCTCGCTGCAGAGAGAGAGAGCGCGCGCGGGGCAAGCAGAGACCTGATCCCCACCGCCTTTCTTTTTTCTCTCGCCGGGAGGGGGGCTCAGCTGCCGCGGGTCGGAGGGTGCAACCCCCCAGTGCTTCTCGCCTCCGCTTGGTTGCCAGCTGCCATGGCGGTGGCGATCGCCCGGTTAGGGTGGCGGCAGGGGGCTTTTGGCAGGGGGGCCGGGACGCAGTTTGGCACCCCTGAGGGCCAGAGCGCCTAGTTTACCTAGCGGGTGAGCCGGCCCTGGCTGCAGTTAGAAAAGGGAGATTGCTGTTACCCACTCTTAAGAAAAGAGTACTTTTTTTTTTTAATGGTGTGGCTTGATGGAAACCTAACAACTGTGTAAAAGTAGATTATCTCCCAGTTATAAACAGTGGTCTGAGACTGTGAAGCTGTGGCTTGCCTAACCTAAGGCTACCTGCATGTTCAAAGCAGTGGTGAGAGTGGATCGATTCTGATTTTTTTTTAAACTCACCTTTACAAATGTGCACTAAACTCTTCTATTGATGATTTGCTGGCCAGGAAAAAAACATTACAGTATTCAGTAACAGTGAGTACTATCACAAAAAAAGGCCCGATAACAGTTCGTTTTAATAAGCTTTTTAGCCCTGTATTGCATTGCGCTCCAAGGCTGTATGATTCAGCCCTCTGTGCCTAAGAGTAAGAATCCTAGAATGAGAATGGGGTTAAACAGGATTGGCTATAACTGGCTCGTGCAGGCTGGGATGTGCAACCTCATGCACCAGTGGGAGGAAAAAGAGAAAACAAGCTTAGGAAAGGCATATGTGTGTACAGCATCAATGCATGTTGAGAAGTGTGACTGAGCATATTGAAGCCACATCCCCTTTTATGACTATTCACCTTGTCGGCATAGCATTTAAATGTGAACAAACTCCATGTGTGTAGGCTTTTATTAGAAACATTTGAAAAGCAGCATAAGAGATGGAGCCTATACATGTCCAACCGGCCAGTTAAGGCTTTCTTCCTAAGCCCTTCACTCTGTGCCCCTGCTTGCGGAGATAAGTCAGGGGGCAACCAAAGACAGAACTTTATCAGTCATAACACATCACCTTCAGAATGACCCCTTCCTTGAGATTCACCTTGCTCCAACTTTGCTATCCTTTAGAAACCAGGCCACAATATTTTCCCTATACATTAAACTGAGCAATTCCATGTTTTAAAGCGGTTTTTATGGTTTTCTAGCCTGAGGATTGTTTTATTGATATCATTTTAGGCTGCTGAATGTTGTTTTGTGTTGTTGCCAGTGTTCCGTCTAAGCTAAGTTGTGTGAGCTAGCTCACAGTTTTTTAGCCTCCAGCTCACACATTTTTTTCTTAGCTCAGAAAGGATGACTCCAGAGGGCCGAGCGGCTCGCCCGGTGATTGGCGGACGGGCGGAGCGGGCGGGGACGTCGCGGCGCCACCTGGCGTCCGGAGCCGCGAGGAGGAAAAGCCTCTCTCTCTCCCCGGCTTCTCCCCCCTCCCCCGCCCTCCGCGCGAACAAGATCGTGGGGAAGCCGCCGACACGCGTTCCGGCCAGCAGGTGCTCGCAACACGGCCCTGCTGCGAGGGAGCTCGGGAAGGAGGGGAACGTCGAAGCCGTGCTGGGCTCGAGGCAGGGACAGTCGGGTCAGGCCCGGTCGTGGGAACGGGGAGCTCCGGCCGTTGAGCGCATCCGCTCGGCCCCGCTCGGTGGAGGGCCGGTCGAGGCCTGGGCAGTGGGCGCACCCGCGACGGCCTCCTTGGAAGACATCGCAGGACCTGTTGCCTCCCAGGCAGCAGCCCTCCACCTCTGTGGACACGGAACGGCAGCCCTGACACACGTGTGCGCTTCCCGTGCTTTGGCCCCAGCTCCCTGCACTCATTTCTGCTGTGTGTTGAAGCAGCATGTATATATATGTGCGTGTGCATCCCCTCTCTGCAAACCGGGGACAGGAGGGGACACCATTCGGGGAGACCTCGAGGGCGAGACCAGGAACAGCCCTTTCCATGGCCATGGGAAGGGGCTTCTCTAATACGCCCGCCTCGCTCCTCCTCGCCCCTTTGCGCGCCGCAAGACAGAGCCTCGCCCGACCAGGGCTCAAGCAGATGCACCCCAGACACCCTCCCGGGCCCGCACCTACGAAGCACAAAAAAAAAAATATACGCCCGCCTCGCTCCTCCTCGCCCCTTTGCGCGCCGCAAGACAGAGCCTCGCCCGACCAGGGCTCAAGCAGATGCACCCCAGACACCCTCCCGGGCCCGCACCTACGAAGCACAAAATGGCTTCCGTGTGGCTTCCGACGTCACGAGGAGGAGGAGCCCGACCCCACGTGGGGGCCGCCCGTGCGAGGCGGGGGGGGGCTCGGGCCCGCACCTACGAAGCACAAAATGGCTTCCGTGTGGCTTCCGACGTCACGAGGAGGAGGAGCCCGACCCCACGTGGGGGCCGCCCGTGCGAGGCGGGGGGGGGCGAGGCCGA
>NW_015167098.1:159052-185439 GCF_001447785.1 Gekko japonicus | reverse complement strand
GCGGCTCCTACTCAAAAGCCTGGTGGAAGAGCTCCGTCTTGCAGGCCCTGCGGAACTGTACAAGGTCCCGCAGGGCCCGGATCTCCACCGGGAGCTCATTCCACCAGGTAGGAGCCGCCACCGAAAAAGCCCTGGCCTTGGTTTGGGTGAGCTTGATGACTCGTGGGCCCGGAATGGCGGCGGCTCCTACTCAAAAGCCTGGTGGAAGAGCTCTGTCTTGCAGGCCCTGCGGAACTGTACAAGGTCCCGCAGGGCCCGGATCTCCACCGGGAGCTCATTCCACCAGGTAGGAGCCGCCACCGAAAAAGCCCTGGCCTTGGTTTGGGTGAGCTTGATAACTCGTGGGCCCGGAACCTGAAGAAGGTCCAGGCTCCCAGATCGCAGTGCTCTCGGGGGAACATACGGGAAGAGGCGGTCCCTCAGGTAGGCTGGACCCTGGCCATTCAGGGCTTTAAAGGTGAGCACCAGCACTTTGAAGCGGATCCGGTATGCTAATGTTGTTTTGTGTTGTTGCCAGTGTTCCGTCTAAGCTAAGTTGTGTGAGCTAGCTCACAGTTTTTTAGCCTCCAGCTCACACATTTTTTTCTTAGCTCAGAAAGGATGACTCCAGAGGAAACTGATTTATGCAGTAGCCAAATCGCTCGATCACAGCTTTAATGCCAGTAGCTCACAAAGTTGAATTTTTGCTTACAAGACTCTGCAGCTTATTTGTTTGTTTGTTTGTTCAATTTATACCCCGCCCTTCCCACCAAGGCAGGCTCAGGGCGCCCTTCCCACCCGCACCTACGAAGCACAAAAAAAAAAATATGCATATATAAATACAGTTAAAACATACATTAAAACAACTATAAACAATCAATTAGAGGGGACATTGGTTGTTGCTATGTCCTCATCTTGCTTTTACGGCTTATTATTGATAATCCTTATTCTTTTTAACGTTTTTATTGTATTTTATTTATTAAGTCAGCCACTTAGAGTAGATTTCTGGAAAGGCTGCATGTTTTATATCTAGTTCTGACCCTGGCTCCAAGAATTCAGATCAGAAAACCTGTACAATGGGGCCAGATATAGACCAGGGTGTTGTTCTAAAAGATGGGGTGGGGGAGGGAGAGAGGCTTTCAGAAAAATCCCAAATCTTTAAAGGGGGCCTTGGAGAAAAAAGCCCAAACTGAAGAAGGAAAAAAGAGATCACAGCATAGTGTTGCAAAATCTTAGGCATCACTTAGGATATTTCATAGAAACCCTAATATATATTGCAAAGGTGGACAGAAGAGAAGGTAGCCAGCAGTGGGGTGGGGTGGAGAAGAAGCCAGGCAAGGAGGGGCAGCCAGGGAAGGAAAGAAGGAAGACAGTAATTATACTCAGTGTCACAAGAGAAAGTAGGGTTGCCAGCTCTGAGTTAGGAAATACCTGGAGATTTTGGGGGTGGAGTCTGAGGAGGGGAGGGACTTCAATATCGTAGACCTTCCAAAGGGACCATTTTCTCCTGGTGAACTAATCTCTGTTGCCTGTATATCAGTTGTAACAACAGGAGATCTCCTGGCTGGCAACCCAGGGAGAAAGCCAGAGAACCTGTTTGGGCAACAGGACAGCAGCAGTGTTTGAGGGGGGATGGCAACAGCAGCGTTTCATCTCCAGTTCCCGCACCAACTAGGGACTAAAGATGGGCAAGCAGCAGCATCACTGCTGCTTTCTTTTTCTTTCTTTTCTCAGCTTCTGTATGAGAGAGAAGGTGAGCCTATAGCAAGAACATCAGAGAAGCCAATGTTGGATCAGACCAGTGGCCCATCCAGTCCAACACTCTGTCACACAGTGGCCAAAAATACCAGGTGCCATCAGGACGTCCATCAGTGGGGCCAGGACACTAGAAGCCCTCCCACTGTTGCCCCCCCCCCCAAGCACCAAGAATACCGTGAATCACTTGCTCCAGACTGAGAGTTCCTATCTATACCTTGTGGCTAATAGCCACTGATGGACCTCTGCTCCATATGTTTATCCAATATAAGAACACAGCAGCAACTTTGGCCAAGAGGAGGATAGTCAGTGCTTTTTTTTCCCTCCACCTGCTACCTCAGTATTGATATGGGAGAAAGGATGGACAATTCACAACAACCAGAATATGGTCTCTGTTTACTTTACAGTCCTTCACACATCCTTGTTTGTAAATTTACTACATAAAATGTACTGTTTCTATGTTTGTGTTTGCCCTTATGAGGCTCATATGTATCTGAGGCAGCAGAACCCATGTAGTCACAAGAGGAGAAAATGCTGACAAGATTGCTTTCTCTCCTCCTTTAGCAGTCATTGGCCTGCACACAAACATGTCATGCATAGAGTTAAGTAGTGCTTGCTGTTGTTTCTCAGTCTCAGGTTGTTGTTTTTCATTATAAAATAAAAGGATGGAAGGTGCGGGATTTCCAGCAATATTTTTCTTTACTTCTACATGGTGGAGAGAACAGATTATTCAAAATTATACTCTAGATGGGATTTGTTTTTCTACCATACTGTTTGCATCTACTGCCTTTCTCATTGATTTATTCTTTAAAGAAGAAAAGGTGAAAGTCTACTGGGAAGGATAGTGTTAGCAGAATACTGATCGTGTCTTTTTAGTAAGTTCATGTATGTATTCTCTTTCCGCTAACATAAGAACATAAGAGATGCCAATGTTGGATCAGGCCAAAGGCCCATCTAGTCGAACACTCTGTCACACAGTGGCCAAAAATACCAGGTGCCATCAGGAGGTCCACCAGTGGGGCAAGGACATTAGAAGCCCTCCCACTGTTGGCCCCCCCCAAGCACTAAGAAGACAGAGCATCACTTGCCCCAGAGCCCCTATCTATACCTTGTGGCTAATAGCCACTGATGGACCTCTGCCCCATATGCCTATCTAGAAAAGTACCTCTTTCTCTACCTGCTCTTTCCCATGCATAATCTTATAAACCTCAATCATGTCACCCCTCAGTCGTCGTTTCTCCAAGCTAAAGACCCCTAAGCGCTTTAACCTTTCCTCATAGGGAAAGTGTTCCAACCCTTTTATCATTCGAGTTGCCCTTTTCTGCACTTTTTCCAAAGCTATATCCTTTTTAAGGTGTGGTGACCAGAACTGCACACAGTATTCCCAATGAGGTTGCACCATTGATTTATATAGGGGCATTATGATATTGGCTGATCTGTTTTCAATACCCTTCCTAATAATCCCCAGCATAGCATTGGCCTTCTTTATTGCAGTCACACACTGTCTCGACATTTTCAGTGAGTTATCTACTACGACTCCAAGATCTCTCTCTTGATCAGTCTCTGCCAGTTCAGACCCCATTAATGTGTATTTATATTTAGGATTTTTGGCTCCAATGTGCATCACATTGAACCCCATTTGCCATGTTGACACCCACTCGCCCATCCTTGACAGATCCCTTTGGAGTGTCTCACAATCCTCACTGGT
Source organism: Gekko japonicus (assembly GCF_001447785.1). NCBI lineage: Eukaryota > Metazoa > Chordata > Lepidosauria > Squamata > Gekkonidae > Gekko > Gekko japonicus. The sequence goes on along the minus strand of NW_015167098.1, from coordinate 181,997 downwards.
TTTCACCACCCTGAACAACTTCGTATCATCCACAAATTTAGCCACTTCACTGCTTACTCCCAACTCCAAATCATTAATGAACAAGTTAAAAAGCAGTGGACCAAGTACTGATCCCTGCGGTACCCCACTGCTTACCCCCCTCCACTTAGAAAATTGCCCATTTATACTCACTCTCTGTTTTCTATTAATTAGCCAGTTTTTGATCCATAAAAGGATCAAAACATGGGGGGAAGGAGGGAGGTATCGGTCCTGGGATGGTTTTGAAAACTAAAGAGAGAAAAAAGTAAGGGAAATCAGGAGGAAGGGATTCAGAACCTGCAGCTATGTATTAAAGTTGGATGCATCAGCACTGCTCAAAAACCCTTTCCTGTTCACAGTCTATAGTTCAGGGGTCCCCAACCTTTTTGAGCCTGTGGCACTTTTGGAATTCTGACACAGCTTGGTGAGTGCAACTACAAAATGGCTGCCACAGGAGGTGGAGCCAACCACAAAATGCCTACTGCAGGAGGTAGAGCCACACACACACAGGAAGCCTAAGTGCAAGGAGAGGAAAGGTAATATCAATTTTTAATAATACACTGGGAGATATGAGTAATCTGCACAGCCAACCAGACCTCCAGTGGCCAGTCAGAAACCCTTTTGGGCAGAAGCCTCACATCATTCCACCCACTTTCTAAAAAAACACTTCATGTTCAGCAGAAAAGGTATTGACAGGCACTATGTTTACAGTTAAATAAAGGTACTTCTGACCTTCTAGTTCAGAGTACCCAATGGAGGAAGGATTCTAATCTGTATTAAGTAATTATGAGTATTGCAGATCACAGTCATTTGCAGGGAATTTGTTCCCAGAATCACTGTGAATGGCAACATCCACCAATATTGATGGGGGCAGACTGAAAGACCAAAATGGCCTGGAAAAAAGCCCTCCCCTGCCCATTTCCATCCTCTACCACCTCCATCCATTGGAGCAAGACCCAGCTAAGGTGAATTGTGTGCAGCGCCAGTCTTGGGTGCAGCATTGCCACTGGGTTGGCCAGCTGAGCAGAAGGCAGCAGCTGTGGCACCCACCAGATGAATCATGTGGGAGTGCCCACCAGACAAGTTGTCCAGACCCAGCAGCAGGACTGGGCCACATGACTCTTCCAGCAGCAGTTGCTCAAGTTGAGATGATTGTGAAGAGACAGGGAGCAGAGCCAGAATGCTCATGAGAACTCTACCTTTCCACCCATTGACTGAATGCCCAGAAGGGGAGGGTCATGTGCTCAGGGTAGCCACAACATGTAGTCAGGCTGTGAAGTGTGAATAAGGGAAATTGGAAGTGATGAATTCATGAATTGTGAGGGACTACTGTATAGAACAGGGGTACACAACCTTTTTGAGGGCACCTTTGAAATTCTGACATGGCATGGTATGTACAACCTCAAAATGGCTGCCATAGGAGACAGAGGCAGCCACAAAATGATTACCATAACTTTTCTTCAGTCACACAGTGAAGGTTCTTGTGCTTTACTGGCAGCTGATGCCAAAGCAGCATTTTTAAAAATCTGCACAGCCAATCATATATTTTGCTGGGCAAAAGCCCTACCTGGCCCGACCAACTTTCTAAAAATACTTGATGGGTGCCAGAAAAGACATTGGCAGGCACCATGGCTTCCATGGGCACCACACTGGGAACAGCTGGTACAAAACTTTTGTGCAAAGATAATTTATATAATGCTCAGCACTTAATGGGTATTACAAAATTTGGGTTCAGATGATGCATATTTTTTTCTCTTTCCATGCAAGCAGGATCCTCATCACTCACTGAGCAATGTAGAACTCAGTTGTCCATGGTATTCTCTCATGCATCTGGCAGGGAAAGTGTAAGAGAGCCTATGTATGTATGGGGAGGAGAGATATTGTGCAGCTGCTTGAGTTATTCCAATTTAAACAGCATCCCAATGAAATTGCAGTAGCTGTGTGGGAAATACCCACACAGTTGGCACTGCCCATATGCTTGTGTGTATATATTTTTAAATAACACAAACACTCTCTGCATCCATGTGAGATGGAACCCTGGGACATCATGCACAGCTTTTGATATTTGATATTTATTGTCATTTTAGTCATGTTAAATCTTTCTGTTATACTTTAATATGGATGATTTAAATCAGTGTTACATTATGTATCTTTAGAGTTCCTTGCTTTAGTTTTATGGTGATGATATAGTCTGTCAGCTTTTGAAATACTGTAGGGTAGAAATCCCAATTTAAAATATTGTCCCATAACACTAAAAGTTTGTTTTCATGATTCAGCTGTGGCTGATTTGATCTTGTTTGTTGCTTAGTCTGAACTGCATATTTGGTGGTGGTTGTTTTGTATTCCCTGCTTAAGTCTTTCTCCTGTTGTGCTGCTTTCTTTATTCTTTGCCTACCTGTTCTATATCGGTAACCTTATTTCGTCACACTGCTATTGTCCTAGTGCTTCCTTCTGAGTGTGTGTGCCTTACCTGTCAATGGTTGAGCATAGGGGGAAACTTTGAATTGGTGTTTTGGTTGAAATCTGAAATGATACCTGATGATATGTGTATGTTTTCATTAAAAATCAAAATATTCAAGAAAGGCTGGTCTTTAAGTGAGAGAAAGCTACAGGTGTGTGTGTGTGGGGGGGTTGTAAGTGTAACAGCAAAACAGTCTCCAAGTATCTCAGATGGATAAGTTTTGAATATATCTATGAGTTTATTTGCACATATGAAGTTATGGAATATGCTTTTTAGTGTATGTAGTACTAAGTTTTGTATTTGGCTATGAACTCATCTATGTTGCCTTTGAAACTGGACAGGTGGCGGCGGAGGAGATTGGATTTATACCCCGCCCTTCACGTAGAGTCTCAGAGCAGCTTACAAACTCCTTCCCCTCCCCACAACAGACACCCTTTGAGATAGGTGGGGCTGAGAGAGCTCTGAGAGAACTGCTTTTTCAAGAATAGCTCTGACAGAGCTATGGCTTGCCCAAGGTCATCCAGCTGCTGCAAGTGGAGGAGTGGGGAATCAAACCCGGTTCTCCCAGATTAGAGTCCGGACACTTAACTTTGGGCTCAAATCTCTTGGGTTTGGCTATGTATCTGAAATTAGAACTGGAATAAAATTTCATGGAACTGTTGTCTTGTTCCTATATACATTCTGTGCATTTTTGTGCATGCATGCTTTTATTTATCAGGAATATAACTATTGGAAGACCCATGCATGAACAGGTTACTGTGTATATATTTTAATATGAGAAACCCTCTATCTTGTTGCATTACACAGGTCATAAATGACATACATTATCATACTCTTATTATTATAAACAGGAAATATTAAAGGTGTTTAAAAAAATCTTTGTGCAGGTACAGATGTCACAAATTCCGCATCTGGTTTGTATGGAACCTCTTGTGTCCTCTCTAAGTACTTGGAGATTCTGTATGTCTTAAACAATAGAAATCATGAGTACATTCCAGCCTTTCTGCAAATGGACTTTTTTCATCAGACCTAGCCTTTGCTGTTCTTCAATATGTTAAGCCTGTTACTTCATGTGCTGAAGGTACGCTCAGTGTACCCTAACTGCTATTAAATTATATTGTATGCTTAGCTCTGATTTATAGAGGTCACTAGTAAAAAGCACTAGCCTGTCAACTTGCTTTACCTGGCAGCAGTTCAACTACGACAGGCTTACCTTTGATTTAAACAAATTTGAGAAATATGTAAAGTTTGGGAAGCAGTTTTGCACTGATTTGATAAAAGAAACCACAAAATGCTGCAGCGCAGGTGTTGAGAATGTTTGAAAGCTGATTGAGGGAAGCAGATGGCTTTAGTCAGTGGCATCCAGCCAAAAGAGCAGGTGCTGGTCATGTGACCACTGGTTACCAGGGTAATCTGATTGCTCTTGGCGTGCAGATGAAAGGAAAGGGGCCCAGTGTTCAGTTGTAGTATTGTATAATTTGTGGCAGTTAGAGCGGAAATAAATGCTGGAAATGGAGCCTCATAGTAGGGGAGACTTCTGTCCATGTGTTGTATATACACTAGGATGGCTGGAATGGGAACTGTTGTACAGATTCATTTTTTTCTTTTAAAAAACGATTTGTCTTCTATAGCCTTTGTAATGATGTTAAACATTACAGGGTTTAGAGCTGCTTTTTTTAAAAAAAAATTGTATCTGTACTGTGTTCATAACTTGAATTTCTGAAATTACCAAAGGTTTTAAATCTTCTATGAATAGGTTTGTGTAATACTATATAGCAATAATAGAACTAAGATGTTTACAGAAGCTCCTGTTACAATAACTCTAAAGCAAAATATAGCTTGATAAACATTTTCTCTTTTTAAATGATCAAATTCACTTGCCTTGTTTTTCCCCCCTCCAGCAAGTTTGAGTATTCAGGTAGTATTCCACTAAAATATTTGACAAACTAAAATCACAACTGTATCAGAAACTGTGGTGTAACTGAATATTAAATATTATTTGTAGTATTGCGATTTCTGATACAGTTATGACTTTTCATTTTCTCAAAATTGAGTCCGTGTCTATTTATCTTGGTTTTGCCAAATGTTTTAAAAGAAATTCACTTGAATATTCATAAGTGTTTTAGTACAAAAATCTTCTGAAAGCATACAAGGATAGTGAGTATTCCTAACACTAAACAATTTAAGACAATTTACAGTTCTTCAGCATGTTCTGTTTTACACATTTGGTGTGTTCAGCATTCCTAACTTTAAAAAAATAGTGCCTGTGAAATCTTGCATGCTTTTGGTATGCTGAAGGTAAGATCCTGACTGTTGCGGTAGATATGGACCCCTATTTTCTTGCTGCTCTTACCTGGCAGCATGAAGCCCTCCATTCCTGTTAGTTTGGAGACAGCCAGCCCTTTATTTGGGGATCTCCTGCATCCTCTGTCTTGCCCTGTTTTGGAACTCAGTGTACTTGGCCTTGGGATATCCCCTTTAGAAATAGGGTTAGGGGAGGGAGGGAGGGAGAGAGAGAGAATAAGTACAACAGAAGTTTGCTTTTATACAACTTAATATTGAATACATCCAAGATCAGGCCTTTAAGTAGTGGTGGCTGGACATCTCCTGGGATTACGACTGATCTCCAGGCAACAGAGATCAGTTCACCTGGAGAAAATGGCTGCTTTGGAAGGTGGACTCTATGGCATTATACCCCATTCAAGTCCCTCTCTTCTACAAACCCCACCTTCCTCTGGCTCCATTCCAGGTATTTCCCAACCTGGAGCTGGCAACCCTGCCTTTGAGCTTTTCTGTGAGCTAGCATAGAGAGTTGTTTATGGATTTGTGTAGTCTATAGTAGCCAAATGTATGAAGTGAATGGAAAAATATATCACAACTATTAGTAATGGCGATACTGCAGATAATTCATTTTTAAAGTGTTAATAAGGTCAGCTTGTTGAAAACAGCCCAAAGGTAGGTGTTTGCAAATTAATTTCATTCTGTGTGGTGTAAAGGAGTTTTTGTTCATTCAAAATTTGATCAAGGATATTTATGTTTTAGTAGCAAGAAATCAGAATCAGAATCCAGTGCATTGAAGAAAAAGGTCAACAAGGGAAAAGAAGGTTCTGAAAACTCTGATTTGGAAAAAACACCACCAGGATCACCACACCCTGAGGAGGAAGATGACGCAGGAGTTCAGGTAGTGCCATTGTTCAATTGTTTAAGCACAATTAAAAAAATTTAAACAATAGGGATCATGGTAGTTTGCAGTTGAGCTTAATTAACTCTTTCCCTAACCTTTTTGAAGTGGAATAGGGAGGGAGGGGAAGAGGAGCACAGTGTGTGCTTGTATTTCCAATTGAGAGTTAGATTATATAATTTATCACATCATTTTAAATAATGTCCCTATGATACTTTCTCAATTTGTTTTCCAGAATAAATGCACCAATCATTTTTTCACCTCCATATAACTTTGAGTTGACTTTTTCAGTGAGCTTTCAGCTAGAACTCAACTTGGGGTCCCAACATGGACCCCATCAACATGTGCATGAACACACTAATCCCAGTCATCATCTGTGTGGATTTACTGACATTGTCTCCGTTCAGATGTAGCACTAAAAAATAAGACCAAGATAGGTACCCTACCACAAATTTTGTTAGTCTTTAAAGTGCTACTGGACTTTTGGTCTTTTCTACAAAATAAGAAGTTCTAGTAGTTCAGAGTGTCCCCAAAGATTATCAGGATTGTTTCTGAATCATGAGTTGCAAATCCCCTTGAAACTATGATTAAAAGTGTGATTTTGAGACAATTTCTGATTAGTATTGACAATAATTGATTTCAAACTATAGTGGGAGAAAACCGGAAAACAGAGGAGTGGCTTGACATAGCAAGGGATAAAAAGCACACAAGTGGTATCTGTGCTCCCGCCTTCAAAGGTGAAGTATGTGGTGACTAGAGACAGGACATTTTTCTGTGGTGGCACCTTGTCTCTGGAACGCCTACCCCCTTAAGGCTTGCCTGGTGCCTACTTTACATTTTTTATTAAGTGCCAAGCCAAAACCCCATATTTTCACCCAGGTTTTTATCTTTTTAAATATTATCTTACCAGCTTTTTAATGGGCTGTTTTTGTTTCATGGGTATTTTTTAAGCTGTTTATGTCCAGTGGCTTGTCTTTATATTGTTACTAGCCTGATACCCATGCTTCACTATGGTATTTAAGTTCCGTAAATCCAGTTATAATACTAATGATGTGAAGTTTGAAATTTAACATTTGTTGTAGGAATTCTAATGGAGAAGATCGTAGTGTAAAAAATGAAGTGAGACATGTGTACTGTTCTTTCCTCTACGGAAGGACCTCTCTGTAGACCACATTGGTGGCTCTGCCGTCAGGTGCTAGGATCATCAGACTGCTTGGTGAGCTCATTCTGAAGCAGTCCTCTGTTAAGTCAATTCCTGCCACCTTCATTTTCTGGCCTTGGGGCTTGTTGATGGTCATAGCAAAGCAGACCTTGAGGGGGAACTGCAGCCTCTTGAACTCGAAGGGGTTTTCTAATGGTATTAGTGTTATGTCTGGTATGCTTGGGCATCCTCCCCGATGGCTTTCAACACTCTGCCTCTGCTCCTGCACCTGATGGACAACCACCTGTCAGGTGGAGGAGGGGTAGGTGGGAGTGTGTCTAAACCACTGGTTCCCAAAGTGGGCAGTACTGCCCCCTCGGGGACGCTGGAACGATCCAGGTGCAGTCCACAAACTGCATCTTTTTATCTGCTTCTTGAAGGTAGATGTCCGGGGGGGGGGGGGGGGGGGGAATTTGGGGGGCTGAGTAATTTTTTTCTGAAAAGGGGGCGGTAGGCCAAATAAGTTTGGGAACCTCTGGTCTAAACCATTGAGGAGGCTGGCCCAGCAGCATTGCTAAGGTGTTTCTGCTCAGGTGGCCTCCCTGATGGATTAAAGTACCCTGGCCCTGCTCCTACACCTGAAAGGCACCCACCTGTCTGGTGTTGGGGGAGTGTGTTTAAAGGTATTGGGGAGGCTGGGCCAGCAGTAGCATTAAGGCAATCCTGTTGAGCAAGCCTGCCCCACGGCTGTAAGCATCCCACCCCCTCTCCTTCACGTGACAGGCAGCTGCCTGACCAGTATAGGAGGTGTAGTGGGTGGGCTATTGCAAGCCACTGTGGAGGCTGGGCCGGCAGGATAGCTAAGGTTGGGGTGGGCTCCCTGATGGCTTTAAGCACTCTGCACCCACTGCTGCACCTGACAGACAGCTGCCTGTCAGGTTTAGGAGGTGGGGGGGCATGTTTGAAGCCATTAGGGAGGCTGGGCAGAGAGATGTTTTATGTTATGTTTATATTGTATGTTTTAAGTGTATATCACCTCAAGCAGGACTGTGAAGAGGCAGTATAGAAATATCATAAATCTGGCATTAAGTTTGGAAATATTTTTTGGGGACTCAGTATGGTCTGCTTGGGAGTTAACCATCCTGAATAATTTAGTATGATTTGCATTAGAACTGACTCCAGATAATATATGAAGAACTGATAGTGTCCATGTGTATATAGATCCTGAGGAGTCCCTGTGCATGCTTCCCTTTATTATGAGAACTGTTGTTTTACTCCTGCCCTCGGTCTCATGTTCTTAAACAATCACATAAGGGAACATCTTCTTATCTCTTTACCATGTTTTGGTAAGAGCATTGATGAGGGAATTTGAGAACAGCATTTTCATCGTCCAAGAATACAATGTCTACCCCATCAATCAATCTGCATCTTTACACTCAAATAATTGTAAAAGGTCACTGAGGCAGAAAGTGTGGTCATTTTCTCTTCATTAATCTTGTTCTTTTATATTTTAGCCGTATTAAAATAACAAGTGAAATTATCTACTAAGACCCTGGGTTGGATCCAGTGTAAATTTTCTGCTAATGGAAGGTACTGCCATCTGCAGAACAGGAAGGTTCAAAACAGAACCTTCTTGCCTCCCACTTCAACCCACTGATCTCCTGAATGCTGCTGCTTGGGAACAGGGCACCCAAAGGAGAAATTGGTGAAAATTACACTTCTCTGTTAATGGAAATTTAGTCTGGATCCACCTCACAGTTTAGATTTGGGATGTTCCCTTTAAGCTGTGGAGTCTTGTGAGCAAAAATTCTACTTTGTGAGCTACTTACATTAAAGTTGTGAGCAAGCATTTTGGCTACTGTATAAATTAGTTTGCTCTGGAGCCATCCTTCCTGAGCTAAGACAAAAATGTGTGAGCCGGAGGCTAAAAAACTGTGAGCTAGCTCACACTAACTCAGCTTAGAGGGAACATTGTTTGGGACTCCAATTCCTGCTTTTAATAGAACCCAGGAAAATATCTTATTTCAATTTCTCTTCCTCCTCTCTCCATTCCAAGAACAAGAAGCACTTAATTGTGAAATGGAAGGCCTGTAATAAAAGCCTTCCTGTCTCCCGGGTCAGTAGCAAATAGATTTCTATGTTAGAGGATTCAGATAGTATGTAGGAATTGCCTATTAGGACTAGAGTAGACCCTTTCCATTGACAGGAGTTCAATTCCTGGGATCATGGTGAATGGTGACATCCACAAATACTGAAGACAGGGTGTCTGCTGCTTCCAGGGGTGGAATGCCCTGGAAAGGGCCCCACTTGGTCATGAAGGGATGCCTGCCTGGGCTAATCATGCAGTGTCTGACCTGTCTGCAGTACTGCCAGGGGAGCTGTGCAGCAGTGATTTGCCTTGTCATCAGCCTGGCTGGGGGAAGTCACAATGCTGCAAACGAACACCACCATGCGAGACACCTGTCCCGGCTGGCAAGGTGGGCACCATGCAACTCACCCAACATGCACACTTCATCCCAGCACAGATACAGTTCAGAGAAGCTACCAGTCATGCAGAGGCAAGATATGGGGCCAGTGTGCTCGTTCCTGCTCTCCCCACATGTGAAGAAGTCGTACTCAGGACTAGTGGCATCACATGGTTCGGCCGTAGACTACTAATAAGTAAAAGTGTAAATGTGAATGGCAAGCATCTACTTTATACAGAAAGTATTCTCCTTTGTGATCTCTGTGTAAATCCACATAGGGCCTGTACAGAAGCAGATTCCAAATATTCTAATGAATTGGTACCAGAATTGGCACTCCCAATAGGAGAATTTTGATTCACTGTACATCCCTAAAATGGTAGAAGTTCTTTTCTGACTACCACACTAGGAGCAGCTCTGAATGCAGGATTTTCAGTTAAAAACATTTTGTTTTCAAGGCAGTTTTATAGGCAAGACCTGACGATATTGTGGAGTTCAGAGGGAAAACTGAGTAGTCGAGTGGACTTTCTCTCCAGTTTATCTCCTCTGATGAGCCAAAAAAAAAAAAGAGCATACAAAATATAAGCATATATAAAGACAATTTTCCTTAGTCTGTATTACTTCAGAAAGCATTATAGCATGAAACCATTGCCCCTACAAAGAATCCTCTTGGGCAGAGGATGCCATAGAAATTTTCTGTGCTCTCGCACATCAGTGTGAAGGAGCCATGTTAGTGAGAGCGGATGACATAAGGTCTACAGTACTATGGCATATTCGTGTATCAAGATTACACAGTGCCTGTATGGTGTGAACAGTGTTGTTCTGCTATCTACACAGCCCCTCCTTTCAGGGCCGCAGGAAGGCAGCTTCCACTTTGCTGAAATAATGTATTAATTGGGTGTGCCTTCCCCAGGAAGAATTTTGGATTGTTCTGTAAGGGTTGTTTTTCTTTTTCAGAAGAGGCGCTCTAGCAGACAAGTTAAGAGAAAGCGTTACACCGAAGACCTGGAGTTCAAGATTTCTGATGAGGAGGCTGATGATGCAGATAATGGTGGAAGAAACTCTCCTTCAAATACTTCTCAATCTGAGCAACAGGTCAGTTCATATTTATGCTCATCAAACAGAGGGTAGACTGAACATCCTGTAATGATTTAGACTGTAAAACATTTAAGTGTTGCTTTTTTCCCAAGGGACTTCCATCTTTGCTTAGCTCAACATGCCAAAGGAAATTAGTTGTTTAGGTTCTTAAGGGCTGTGTTCATTCAGGTTTTCTTTACAAGCCTACAATATGTAATTCAACACAATTTAGTAAAATTAATGGTCTCTGCTGAAAAGCCTAAAAATGGCTCCAAGGAGACTGAATTTACCACTGTGAATTCAGTGGTCTGGCTTCTATGACTTAATAAACCACTCAAGCTTGTCTCCTGCTGTCAAGCACTATAAGAACCCCTTTATAAAATTACTGTCTTGTAGTAACCAGCAGGGTATGCTTTATTCTCTATGCAATGTAAATGATGGATAAAATAGGTTGAATAAAATGAAGGGTGATAATGTGAAATGATTCCTGTAACAGTCTTTTTGTAGTGGTCTTTTAATATCACTACTTCGCTTAACTAACTTGACAAACCATTAGTAAATGTGTGCATCAGCTGGAGCATTCATTTGACAATTTATATTTTTATTAGTTAACTGTCCTTTATGGTGTCTCCAGTTAAATGTTTCCAAGAGACATCAATATTACTTTCACATTTAGGGTTCTTGAGCAGCTTCAGACATAAGAAATTGACTATTCTCTGAAAAACTAATGCCATTCCTTTAAAAATTAACAATATAGTTCTGTAAGACCAAAAAAAGCCTTGTTAAGAGCAGTCTTGCTGGATCAAACCAAGTGTCTGATTAGTCCAGCATACTGTTCCCAACAGTGGTCAGTGTCTAGGAAACTGACAAACAAGGTTTGAAAGCAATAGCTCTCTCCTCTTCCCTTCCTCATCCCAGTCAGACATTCATAATTTAGTGGTATATTGACTCTCACCATATGTAGTTTTCATGGCAAGAAACCTGTCTTCCCTGAATTTGTCTCATTCACATTTTAAAACCAGCTAAACTAGTGGCCATCACTATGTTTTTGACAGCGAACTCAGTAAGTTACTTATGTGTTGTGTGAAGAAGACACTTCCTTTTGTCTGTCATAAATCTGAACCCGGTTAAATTGAACAAAAGACCATGTATTGGATCCTACCAGTGCAAGGAATTTGTGATCTCCCATCTCCTTCCTCCAGCAGTCCCCTCTAGCCCCAATGCTGTGGTCAGGGACCCTTATGGACAAATCATGTGGCTGCAATGAGGAGGGAAATCTGGTGAAATCCCCCTCCCTGCACATGAGCAAAGAAAGCTTGGTAGGGGCATCTTTCATAATTCTCTAAATCTCTCTAAGGTTTAATGTTTCATTTCTAAACTAAAAGCCTCAAACATTTTCGACGTCCCTTATGGTGAAGGAGCTTAAACACTTCACTCACTTTGGTTTCTCCTTTCTGCACTTTTGAACACAAATATAACTACTGTGAAATGTTTCTTTGTAGGAGTCTGCTGATACTGATGGCCCTGTAGTTGAGAAAATCATGAGTTGCCGAACAGTCAAGAAACAGGTACTTAAACATTTAGATAAATTCTTCACACCTCAGAGCTGTTTATTTCTTTGTCAAACTGCTTTCATAATTGCCAGAAAAATACATACTGAAGTTCACAGGGGTTTTGTTTCTGTATTCAAAAAGTCGGTCATTCAGAGTGTTCATGTAATCTGCCTATCCAGACAGTGTAATTTAAGTCAAGATGATTTTAAATTAATGATGTACAAGAAGTTTTAACTACAAAAAAGTAGAATGATTTTAGTCGTATTTCCTTTTTTTGTAACACATGTATTTCCTGAATGACAATGCATGTAATTAGTTGCTATAGTAAATAGATCTTTTGTGCAAATTTAACTTGAGGTAGATAATGTCAAATGTCTGCTGTTCAGTTAATGCTGATAAATCTAGTGTGGGAGGGGAGAAACTCTTAAATTAAGAGAAGCCTTAAGGCCCTCTCTCTCTTCCATCAGTGGAATTGTGCTTTTCCTCTGGATTGCCCACCACAGTTAGACTTTAACATGCTCCAGAAAACTGCTTTGCCACCTCAGAAGCAGCTGCACACTCCTCCAGTGTGCCCGACTATCACCCCAGAAGTGTCATACTTAGCCCCCTCCCCAAGGTGGAAAAGGCTTGGTGCTAGTGGTTCCTTCTTCTTGCTTCAGTTTTTTCAGCCATCTAAAGATGGAGAAATTCCCAGACAGGTCACAGTCTGCTTTTGCCAAGCTCCCCTCGTTGACACTCCAGAGACAGCAATTAATTCCTCTTCAGCAGTCAAAGATAGATTACCCAGAAATCAGCATGATAAAACTCTTTGAAGTTGTCCTGAGGAAGAACTTTGAATCAGACTCTGGTGCATTCTGGGTGTCAAGAGCTGAACTCTCTATTTTCTAGGAAATTTTACTTAGCGAAGTTAGACTTTTTCTCCAAAGCGATTAACTGGAAAAAAATCCCTCTCTACAGCATATAGCTTAGACACTGGTAAGTTAGTGCAGATTCCCATTTGAGCTTTAGTAATGTTCTTTTTACAGACACCAAATTATTTAGAAAATCTTTAGATCTCATGTTGATCAGAACAAACGCCAACAAGCAGGTTTTGCTAACTTAAGGAAGAATGGACTTGGTGTCCAACAAGATTGGCTCATTTTGTGAGTTCAAGACTAACACATAATAATTCAGCGGATTAAGGAGCTGAAAACAGAAACCCTTTAATACATCTTGCAGACCATCAGCTCCTGATAAAATCCTCCCACTGTCTTATAGAGGGGAAAAGAAGGCAGTTAGGCATAGTGCACTCAGTGAGCCCAAGAATACATTTGACACTTTCCAGCTTCACAACAGTCATCCTCAGACCTCTGGGTGCTAGAGACTACACTTGTAAACCACCTTTCCTCCAAGGAGCTTAGGAAAGTGTTCATGGTTCTCCCTCTCCATTCTATCCTCCCAACAACACTGTGAGTTAGATTATGTCCCCAGGAGAGCATTATGCTCCTTGGAGAGCAATCTACTGGTGATCCCTGGCCCCAAAGACATCCATATGTCCTCTACCAGGACCAGGCCTTTTTCAGCCCTGGCCCTAACTTGGTGAAACTCTCTGCCAAACAACATCAGGGCCCTGCGGGACCTTATGCAATTCTGCAGGGCCTGTAAGGCAAAGATGTTCTGCCAGGCCTTTAGTTGAGGACAGCGATTGCTTCAGGGGTGGGAAATGGTCAGTAAAATCAATAAAAGTCCATTTTTTCATCTTGGTTAGTAATTTGTCAGTTTTTTAAAAATTGGTCAGTAAAGTCAGTATTTCTTTGATTTTTGTGAATGCAGTTTGTGTTTTTCCATTTTCATTACTGCATTTTTGGGGAAACATGATGACTTCCCAGTGAGAAGACAGATTGTTTTCAGTTTAGTACTTTAAGGACGTTGTTCCTAAGAGTAAAAATGATTTGGTGAAATCTTCCACAAAGTATAGAGACATAATTAACCTCTTAAAACGTGAGACAATGAAAGTAGAAGTGAAGGATATTGTGGGATTCAACATGGCACAGCTCATGCTAGAAGGAGTTGAGAAAGCAATGGAAGAAGAGGACAAGGGAAAAAATGCTTGTGGATGCAGTGCAGAAAACTGTTGAAAAATAAAAGAGTTTGTGAATAACTTTATTTATTTATTCAATTTATACCCTCCCCTCCCCACCGGAGCGGGCTCAGGATGGCTTACAAAGAGATTAAACATATAGGTAACAAATTATACACAATATTAAAACAAATAATAAAACTCTACATTATCATAAAGTGCTAGTAAGTGATCAGGTAGTTATAATAATGCTTACAGAAGGCAGAACCAATACTAGTGTTGTAATCAGATGATCTATATTGATGGTTGGCTCATCTTGGTCTCTATATTTAGGCAACAGCACAGGCTGTTGTTGGTAAGCCAAGGACCAGGGCACTGTCACTTCTCAGTTATTTGATGTTATTTGGTGCGGCTCCTTAGTCGAACACCTGGTGGAAGAGCTCCATCTTGCAGGCCCTATGGAACTATAAAAGGTCCCAAGGGCCCTGATATCTTCTGGGAGCTCATTCCACAAGTACGGAGCCATCCATGAGATGGCTCTGGCCCTGGTTGTGGCCAGCCTGGTATCTTTAGGACCTGGGAAGCCAATCAATTTATTTATTTATTTATTTATACTTTCAATTTGTACCCCGCTCACCCCCAAAGGGCTCTGAGCGGCTTACACTGTGCATGGTGCAGAGACCTATGCAGAAACCCTAACTATGGCCACAGTACGTCTGGGGTGGGGGGAGCCCTACCAGGTACCCTCCCGGCTCCGATCGTTCGTTTATCCGGCGAGTGGGCAACTTCTTCTAGTTTTCTCTGGTGCGGCTTCCGCGGCCTCGCGCAGTGCTCTCTGGGGAACATGTGGGGAAAGGTGTTCCCTCAGGTATGTGGGCCCCTGACCATAAAGGGCTTTAAAGGTAAATACCAGCACCTTCAAGCGAATTCTGTATGCTACCGGCAGCCAGTGCAGTGCTTTCAGCACAGGCTGGATGTGCTCCCGCATAGGGAGTCTGGCTGCAGCATTTTGCACTAGCTGTAGCTTCCGGATTTGGGTCAAGGGCAGCCCCATGTAGAGAGCATTACAGTAGTCCAATCTTGAGGTGACCATCGCATGAATCACTGTCGCCAAATTGTTGCATTTGAGGAAGGTAACCAACTGCCTAATCAGCCGGAGGTGGTAAAAGGCTGATTTGGCAGTGGCTGCTACCTGGGCCTCCATTATTAGTGAGGCATCCAGGAGCACTCCCAAGCTCCTAACCTCTGGCACTGGCACCAGTGGCGCCCCATTGAAGGTCGGAAGTAGGATCCCTACCCTCGGGCCACCCCGGCTCAGGCACAGGACCTCTATCTTTGTCGGATTCAATTTCATTTGGCTCAGTTTGAGCCAGCCAGCCACACCTTGCAACACCTGGACCAGATCTTCTGGTGTAGAGTCAGACTGGCCGACCAACAACAGATAGAGCTCAGTGTCATTCACATACTGGTGACATCCCAGCCCCTGCCTCCAGGCAATCTGGGCAAGGGGGGGCATGTAGATGTTAAATAACATTGGGGACAGCACCACCCCTTGGGACACTCCACAAATTAGTGGGTGCCTTTGGGATAGCTGCTCCCCTAGCACCACCCTTTGTCCCTAACCCTGAAGGAAGGAAGCCAGCCATTGCAAGGCAAGCCCCTGGACTCCAGTGTTGGCGAGGTGGTGGATCAGTAACTGATGGTTGACCATGTTGAACACCGCCAACAGGTCGAAAAGCAACATGACTGCCAATCTGCCCTGATCCAGATGCCTTCGGAGGTCATCCGTGAGGGCGACCAGTGATGTCTCCGGACTGGAAAGGATCTAGAATGGATGTGTCATCCAAAAAGCTCTGTGTCATCCAAAATGGAATCTAGAATGGAAGTGTCATCCAAAAATTGCCACAGCCCTTTCAAATATTTTGCCCAAATAGAGCAGATTGGAGTCCAGCCGGTAATTAGCCGATTTGGCCAGATCCAGAGATGGCTTTTTCAGGAGGGGACGAACCACAGCTTCCTTGAGTGCCCTAGGGAACTGTCCCTCCGAGAGGGACTTGTTGATAATCTCCCTTAGAGCATATTGAAACCCATCATGGCCAGCTTTAATTAGTCATGATGGGCACGGGTCAAGGCAGCACGTGGTAGGGCGTACAGTTAAGAGCAGTTTGTCAACTTCCTCCAGGCTGAGCGGACTGAAATAATCCATAACCTGAGTAGAAGACGTGCATGGAGCCTCGAGTTCACTTACTGGCGGGGAGGTCACAGCGGAGCAACAGGACTATATCTGCAAAGTAGCTTGCAGAGGCCTCACAGCCAGTGTCCAGTTCCCTAACATTTGGTCTGCCTTGTGGCAGAACAGTCATAGACTGAATTCTTCTTAATAATTGGGCTGGGGATGAGCTTGCAGATGCAATCGTGGCCACATAATACTCTCAGCAGCTTTGATTGCCATCTTATAGGGTCTCATAAATGTCCTATAAGATGTTATTGTGGATTCGTCGCAGGAGCACCGCTACTGTCTCTTAGCCTTCACTTCATCAGCTGCAACTCCTGGGTAAACCAAGGAGCCAGCCTAGAGTGAGGGCGCAGAGGGTGTCAGGGAGCAATCTCATCGATGGCTGCTGAGAGTCAGCTGTGCCAATCCTCCACAAGCTCCACAAGCCACCAGAGGGGCATTGGATCCCGCAGGGCCATTTGAAGCCACATAGGGTCCATTTGGCTCCACAGGCAAGCTGAAATCTGCTCACCACCCAAACAGGGTCGGGGTGGAACATTCAGATGGACCTTCAGGGCTTGATGGTCCAACCATGGCACTGCTGAGGCAATGACCCGGTCCACTGTGACCCCTGCCGCGACGATCAGATCGAGCATGTCTCCGGCCCAGTGAGTGGGAGTCATTACATATTGGGAGAGTCCCAGCGCCGCCACAGATGACAGTAGACCCATTGCCTGAGTGGAGGCCACATCATCCACATGGACATTGAAATCACTCAGGACAATCAGTCTAGAGTGTTCCAATGCCCAGCCTGACA
Organism: Gekko japonicus; assembly: GCF_001447785.1. Taxonomy (NCBI): domain Eukaryota; kingdom Metazoa; phylum Chordata; class Lepidosauria; order Squamata; family Gekkonidae; genus Gekko; species Gekko japonicus. The sequence goes on along the minus strand of NW_015167098.1, from coordinate 165,013 downwards.
CGGCCTCCACCAGGAAAGGCAGGCTGCTGGCCGGTTCTTTTTTTATCAAAAAACCAAAGATAAAGTAAAAGCAAAGACAAGTCTTACCTTACAGTAATTATGTTTTGTTGTCATAATAATTACTTTATGTTTGGTTTTTTAATTGTTTTTGCTGTTTTATTATCTGCAGTGTGTGATTATTTTTAAAAGGAAATCCTTTTTGCCTTAAATTTTGTACATTAATGAAAACATTGTCCTCTATTCATAAAAAAATTAAATAAAAAGGTGTACAGTCCTTTTATCTGGGTCACATCTAACTTTGGGGCTGGCTATGGGGATGGTGGAGGCCGGATAATAATCATTTTTCATGAAGTCCTACTTTTACATTTAAAACACTAGTTTATCAGTAGGCTGACATTAAATTGTTCAGTAATTTGTCAGTATTTGGTCAGGTTTTTTTTAAAATTTTGGTCAGTAAAATCAGTATTTTTTACCCTCTGACTAGTTCCCACCCCTGCAGCTTCCATCTTGGCTGGCACCCTCCTCCTCCTCTTCCTCTTCCCTTTCCATCACATTGTTTTATTCCTCCTCCCCATATGCATGAGGTGGCTGCAGTCCGGAATTGGGAAGAAACCGTAATTTCGCCACTTGGTTTTTTAAATTTACGTGCTTATTTTATAGTTTTAATTTTTTTACTTTGTATTGTATATCACCCAGAGCCCTGCAATAGCAGGGATTGAGCAATTTGTAAGTTTAATAGATGATGGTGGTGAAGAGCTTTCAGAGGAATAGTACACGTTAATCTTCTCCAACCAATATAACAGGCCAAATCTACCATAAATCAGCAGAAGGGCACAAGATCCCCATGACTTAACTAGGAACACGTCATTCAAACATGCCACGCCTAGCATTGCCATCTCAACAAAGTGGAAATTATACGGCTTGGTTATCTACTGCTCAAGCTGGTACCAAGGTACCAAGCTGGTCTCAAGGACACCTTTTCCTGGGAAAGAGAGAGAGGAGGTACATCTTGCAAGGCAAGTTATGACTTCTAAAGCAAAGGTCCCATTCTCTCACTTATTCACTCACCTCCCCTCCCCGCAGGAATTCCCTCCCCCCATTACTATGGCAACCCAAGCAAGCATAGCGAAGCAAGGTTTCACAATTCCTAATAGTTCCAAAATGGGGCAGTCTTTCACCTAGAACAGGGGTCCCCAGAGTGGTACCCACATGTTTTGAGAAAGTGGGTGGAGCCAGGTCAGGCTCTTGCCCAGCACAGCTTCTGATAGGACACTGGAGATCTGATTGGCTGTACAGCTGCCACCAGTGTTGCTTTTGTTCTCTCTGTCACTCATTTTTCCTAGGGTATTTTAGAAATTACCCCTCTTCTCCCCTACACTTGTATGGCTTCATCTCCCATGGCAGCCATTTGTAGTTGTGCCCACCACCCTGTAGCAGAATTCTTAAGGTCCCCAGATTCGGGACCCCTGACCTAGAAAGGGCAAAATAGCACTTTGTTCAGTATTTGATTTAAGGGCAGCAATGGATTATAAAAGGAACCTATCGAATTGGAGTTAGTAGTGTGTTTAGCAATAATAATAGTACTTAGTATTTCTGTAGCACATTCAGTATTTAAAGTATTTCATGTATATCATTTTTTGGTAATTCGTACTGCTTCCTGTAAGAGTAGACTAGGAGTAGTGTCTCCATATTGTAGATGGGCAGTGGGTTTGAGGCTGAGAAAGTGTTCTTTGGCTAAGCCTTGTACTGCATTCATGACAGAGTTTAGGGACCTTCTCATTGTCTTAGTCAGTACACTGCAGAAGCTCCCAAATATGCACGAGTATTTTTAGCTGTCTGTGTGTGAACTCTGTTCACTTTTTGCTTTTTGGCCATCAAGTGGCAGCCGATTTATGGCAATGCAATATGATTTTCAAGGCAAGAGACATTCAGAGGCAGTATGCCAATGCTTACCTCTGTGTAGTAACCATGGTATTCCTTGGTGGTCTTCCATCCAAAGACTAACCAGGGCTGACCCTCCTTAACTTCCTATTTGTGTATGTAACATGCCATCAAGTCACAGCCAACTTATGGTAACCCCATAGGGTTTTCAAGGCAAGAGACATTCAGAGGTGGTTTGCCATTGGCTGCCTCTGAATAGCAACCCTGGTATTCCTTGGTGGTCTCCCATCCAAATACTGACCAAAGCCAACCCTGCTTAGCTCCCTGTTTAATACCACTCTAATTATTTCTGGGTTTTGCATAATTATTTTTAAAATTACTATGACACAGGTAAAGTGAAGCACTTCTAAATCCAATTGATTCTAATGAAAAAGAGTTACAGGCTTTTTCTCCAATTGAAATAAAAATTCCTAACCGTTGTCAAAGTAATTTAAGACACAAACAAAATGTGAGACTACACCCGTGCTTTGCTTCTCTTCAACAGTAAGCTTGTACTGTATACCATGTGTACTGCATAAATTGACATATAACATTGTTTTGAGCTTCTTTGTCACAGTTTTATCCTTACTTAAAGGTTATGTTTTGGTATTAATTTAATTTGGCTGCACTGCATGTGAGATATCTCGCTTGAATGAATTTAATTGCACCATTGAGTAAAAATAACATCATGAACAATGATGCATTAACACTACAACTTGAAGTATAAGGTTCAGTTTTATACGATTTCTTATTTAGCAGCGCTAACGATATGGAAGCATAAACCACTGTTAAAACATTATTTGAACATGTTTCAAAAACCACAATATAAAGTTGCCATGAGCCAGCCAAAAATAATACATATGGCATTCAGGAGTACAGTTGCTAATTGGCTGCTGCCTGAGAAAATGGTACACTTGGCTTCTGCTTAACACTGTGGGTTTGGCAGAATGCCAGAGTTGGGGTCAGGTTGTTGTGAATGAAGCTGCATGTGGTTAGGGAGGAGTTAAAATGATTCATGTCTTAGAAGTCGTAATAAGCAGTGCAGAATGTTGGTGGGTAAGCAGATGTAGGAAACTTTTTACCTATATCTTCTCTCATTCTTTAAAATTTATAATAAGGCACCCTTTTGTTAAATTCTAATCCATGCCTCTTTTGAGCAGCAAACTGTATTGTGTGGAAGTTGGAGGTGATATTTGACACTGTTGTTCATGATTAATGCCACTGATCTCTCTTTACAGATGGAGAATGGAGAGGAGGTCGAAACTGAAGAATACTATGTAAAATACAAAAACTTGTAAGTAAGCCATAACCTCAAATCCCCTTTGCAATTTTTTGCAATTTAATTTTAAAGTTACTATTGTAAATATGCATATACTTAATAAAAATATTAGATGAGAACCACCAGAAGTTTAGAACTGCTGTTCTCATTTCTTTACATGCGTATATTGTGACAAAGCACAAGACCCTTATTGTTTTACTGCTGAGTTGGAATTGAGTGGAATATTTTATTTATATCTGTTGGCTTATGCAGGAAATCATTTTAACTTTGAAGCCCTGGTTATTAATACATTTATATATCAATACTAAGAAAATCCAAATGCACCTTTAAAACTCACAAATGGTTTAATTACAGAGCATGAGCTCTATATTACCTACTTCATCAGATGATGGCTCCGAACTAAGAAAATTAGTTTGTGGAATGTTTATGCAGGAGCTCTTAAAGGTAAATTCATAAATAAGGATTTATTGATAGGGAAATTAAGAGTACAAAAAAGTTGCTTTTAGCTTTTATAGTGTGAGAAGAAACCATGATCCTAAGCCTTGACAGACAGATATGTGAATAAATTCCCGTTCTGCCAGTTCACGTACCATACATCCACTCAAATACAGCTGTTTGAGGGTGTCTACTCATTGTGTAGAATGACCAAGAAGACTACCTTTCACTTGCAAAGCTGTCTATTCAACTTGGATATCAAACCTCATGAAAATGGAACACAACATTATCACTTCATGCACATTTTTTATTATTTGAATTTATTTAAAACTACCTGCTATTTACAGTTATAGGCAAGTATCTCATTTTAAAACACTAATGGAGTATTTATGAACATATGTACACATTTTTCCAAGTTAATTGTACATCCATAAATCAGTGTTATGCACCATGTGTATTAAACATTAGGGGTGTGCAAAAATTTTTTTTGGTAAAATTCGGATTTGGATTTATTGAACCCAAATTTTTTCGGGCAACCTGAAAATACCCGAATATCTATACCGGTAAAGCATAGATATCCGAAAAGTTTCGGGAAACCCAAAATGGGTCCATTATATCCAATGGGGCCATTGAAGTCAATGGCAAAAATCCTCTGGAAAGTTTGCAGGGGGCTGGAGGGGATTTGAGATAGAAGCTCCAAATTTGGACCGTGGCTGCTCCAGCCTCTCCCCAAATGACCCCCAAGGTTTTGAGAAGATTGGTCCAGTGGGTCCAATTCCAGGGCCATCCAAAAGAGGGTGCCCCCAGATCCACTTGCTGCCTTGCCTGTCTATTGTCGGTTTGCAGCTGAAATTCAGCGGCAATTCGACCCCATTATATCCTATGGGCCATTTGGCACAATATGGGGCTTTACCGGTATAAATATTCGGGTTTTTCCAGGAATCCTGAAAAAATTCGGGTCCAATACATCCGAATCTGAATTTTACCTTTTTGTGTGTTTTTGCGCACCCCTAGGAGGGGGTTTGAGGGAGAGGCTTCAAACTTGGAGGGTGGCTGCTGGAACCTCTCCCCAAGATACCCACCAAGTGTCAGGAAGATTGGACCAGGGGGTCCAATTCTACTGGCCCCCAAACAGGTTGCCCCCATCCCTCCATTGTTCTCTATGGTGGGGGGAAAGTAACTTTTTCCCCACCATAGAGAGAACAATGGAGGAATGGGGGCAACCTGTTGGGGGAGCATGTTTGCATTGCCAGCCAGGCCCAGCCAGCACTACCATAGCGATCTGCCCCACCCCACAACCTGTGCCAAGGTGCCCCAGACCCCAAAACGAACAGAACTTGGTTCAAACCAGAGAATCTCTGCAGCAGCAGCATAGACTGAGGGAGCATGTTTGTGCATTGCCAATGCCAGCCAGGCCCAGCAGCAGAACCAGAGCAATCTGCCCCCCCCACAACCTGTGCCAAGGTGCCAGTTGCCAGTCAGTGCGCAAAACCAACAGAACTTGGTTCAAACCAGAGACTCTCTGCAGACTGCAACAGCAGCCTACAGACTGAGGGAGCATCATGTATTGCCAATGCCAGCCAGGCCCAGCAGCAGAACCAGTCCAGAGCAATTCCCCCCCCCCACAACCTGTGCCAATGTGCCAGGCAGTGCCCAAAAAACCCCAGAACCAACAGAACCAGACAATCTCTTCCTCTGCAGCAGCAGCAGCCTACATAGGGAACATGTTTGCATTGGCAGCCATGCCCAGCAGCAGAACCAGAGCAATCTCCCCCCCCACAACAACCTGTGCCAATGTGCCAGGCAGTGCCCCAAAAACCCCAAAGCCAACAGAACCAGACAATCTTTCTCTCTGCAGCAGCAGTGGCCTAGGGAGCATGTTTGCATTGCCAGCCATGCCCACTAGCAGCAGAAGAACCAGAGCAATCTCCCCCCCCCCCCCAACAACCTCTGTGCCAGTCACTGTCCAAACCCAACTGGACTCAGGTCAAACCAGAGGAATTCTGCAGTATATAAACTGGGGGGGGGGCAGTTAGGACCTGTGCAAGTGAGCAATCAGCTAGGGGTGTGCGATTCCCCACTCAGCACATTAAGAGAGGCAAAGGGAGGCCAGAGGAATCCAAATCAGAGTGGTTGCCAACTCTCCAGGGGGCGTCCAAAGATTGAGATACCCACTTTCCCGCGTTGGGGAATCATCCAGAGGGGTCTCACCGTACCTCTAGCAAGGCAGTGTGAATCCAGTGAGTGGTAGTAGCAACCAAGGAAGGAAAATAGCCCCACCCCCACCAGACACGGCCCAGGGAAGGCGAAAACCTCCCAACCCACAG
>NW_015167098.1:137745-157923 GCF_001447785.1 Gekko japonicus | reverse complement strand
ATTGGTGGGGCATTTCTGTGCCAATCAAAATGGTCATGGCCCTGGCTGCTACTTTGCCCTAGCATCTAGTTTTAATCATGGGACGAGCGTGGCCCAAATTCCCAGCACAGACCAAGAGAGGATTGCAGGCACAAGGATGTGCTCACTTCAATCTTCATAGTCTAGTTCCGGGAAACCAAACAGTGGCAAGTTGACCTTCAGGAAGACCAACTGCTCAACTGACCAGGGGCTCAGGCGTGAGCGATGCGGGCAGACAATGTCGCCCGCATGGGAAAAGAAGCGCTCACTCCGAATGCTCGCCGGAGGGCACGAGAGTAGCTTCAGGGCCATGGCAGAGAGGGCCGGCCAGACTGCCTCCTTCATGGCCCAGTAGCTAAGCGGACAGGTGGACTCCGGTTCGTAGGGCTCCACAAGGTAATCCCTCACCATCGCAGCAGCCGTGTCCTCTCTCGTGTGACCTCCACTCCCAGAGGGGCCAAGGATCCGCCCCATGAATGCCATCTCAGGATTCGTGGTGGCGGGAGCCGTGAGGGGGACGCTGCCTAGCAGGGGAGGTGGAGGATGAACAGCACTCTAGGTGCTGGCACCCTCCCCTCCCGCAGCTCCTGATGACGTTCCCATCTTGGCTCGCATCTTGCCAACTCGCTTGAAGAGAAGATTCCTCAATCGAATTAACTCGTTGGCCCGCTCAGCGATCTTGCCCTTTATGCGCGGATCACACATGGTCGCCATCGTGTAGATCCTGTCCCGGAGGATAGGCTCAAAGCGCCTCTGCAGTGCACTTTGCAGCCTTCTCACCAGGGTGCACACCGCTGGAAGAATGTCTGCATGTCCTGCAGGTGGCTTCAGAAACGATGCCAACTCCTCATGGACTGCAAGGACCATGGGGATGACAAAAGCCAAGCCCGCCGTGTCAGACGAGAGCAATTCTGTGAAGGTCTTTAAGGGCTTAAGAACGTCCACAGCCTGAGAGATGATCAACCACTCCTCATGATTGACCCGGCTCTCTTGCTGAATGACCCCCCTCTCAGAGATCAGGGCAGTCAGGGCTCTCTCCTTCTCCACCAAGCGTTCAAGCATGACGCAGATGGAGTTCCAGCGAGTGGAGACGTCGCCTAGCAGGCAGTGTTCCGGCAGGCCTACCAGCGCCTGCTTCTTGTGCAGTAGATAGAGGTCCTCCGTACTGCATGAGAAGTGACTTCGTAATGAACCGGCATTTCTCGAGGATATGCGACTCATGAGTCGCAGTGTCCAAATTGGGATCCTTTGCAGAACCCAACCCCAGCGCATCCTTAACCACGAAGTGGGTAAAGTGAGCCGCACAGGGAATGCGCTTCAGTTGCTCTGCCGCTACCCTAATGTTTGAGCCGCCATCGGTCACTAGGAAGCCCTTGGTGACACCCCTGCCTACCCACTTGTCGAACTGACTATTGATGGCGACCCGAATGTTGTCCGCCCTGTGCGACCCATCGAGTCTCCCGATGTGAAGCAGAGCCTTGTGGTAGCCGGCATGGCGGCCCTGACCATGCCTGTTAATAGGTTGCCCTCCCCCACTCAAAACCTCGCTCGGTTGCCACCAGTGCGCAGTAACTGAGATGTACGAGTTATGTGCCTTACAGGAGGTCCATATGTTGGACGTGAATTGTACATATCTCCCACAATCGTGGGACAAGTGTGCCTTCACGTGGACCCTGGCAGCCCTGAACAATGAGGGCATCACGGTCCTGCTCATCGTGGTGCGAGCAGGGGGCGTGTACCAGGGAAAGGCATACTGGAGCACCCTGTGGAAACCGATGTCTTCAACTGCGGAGTAGGGGCGCTCATCTGTGGCAATCATCTCAGCAAGAAGGCGAGTGACCTACCTGCTGGCCTGTTGCTTCCCACCCCTAGGCACTCTAGTGCCGACGTCGCCAAACATCTTCATCAGAGATGTTTGGCGTCCCTGCCCTGTCCCTACCTTGGAACGTGCAAGGGGAGCACTGTAGGTGGTCGGACGACTCACCTCCTGGCTGGCTGGTGGTGGCCGCCTGGGCACCCCAGCAGCAGCCTGTCTCTCCTCCTGAAGAAGCACCACCTGGTGGTGCTTTTTCAGATGGTTCCAAAGCACAGAGGTCAAGAGATGGGTGATGTCCTTCCCTCGGCTTACCTGGGCCCTACACAGCTGGCACTGCGCAAAACGGGGATTCTCTGAGACGACCTGGAAGTGGTTCCAGACTCCAGAGGTGAAGGAACACCCACGCCGACCAGCAGCCATCGGCTTCCCCAGAGCCTCCTCCTGTGAGGGGCTCGGACCAGACACATCGTGTCCTGAGGGGGCAGGAAGAGAAAACTGGGCAGGGGGAAGGGATTGAGATGGCAGGTGCTTGGGGCACACCACCTCCATCTCTTCCTCTTCCTCCTGTCCCAGCCTCCTCCCCCCCGACAGGAGGCCTGCTGAGGCCTTGAGGCACCAGAGGAGTGGGCAGGTCACCCAGCTCCTCCTCCAGTTCCTCTTAGAGCCCTCTTAGTCCTTGGAGTGAGCCTTGAGAACAGAGTGTCCCCAAAGCTCAACCCCATGGACTGCCCTTGCTGCCCCTCCTCCTGCTGCTGAGTCCCAATGGCTGGAGGAGGAACTGCCTTAGCAGCAGACCCCTGCCCAGTGCCAGCATCTACAGGCACCTCTGCTGGGACCACCCCAGAAGCATCCTTAAAGATGGCGAAGAGAGACACACGCCGTATCTTCACGCTGGCACCACCCTGGCCAGAGGATGCTCAGTTGTGGCCCTGTGCTTAGGTGTGGGGAGAGCCGCAGCTTTCCCCTCCCCCCTCCCCTCCGCCCCTCTAGTCTTCTCCTTTGCCATATCCTTAGGGCCCCTCTGCGTTTCCTTCCTGCCGCTCATGGTACCCCTGGCCAAACTCAGGCTAACTTGTTGTGGGGAGGGTATTAGGCACCTAACTTACCTGCAGTATCACCTGACCCTAAAATAACCTCACACACCTTTTTATAAACCCTCCCACCAAGAAACTTTTTCTCTTTCAGTAGACCGTAACCTAGCCTTGCTTCACTTTTTTTCTGGGTTTGTTTTTTTATTACTAATGAATTTCTACACTGGCCCTGACTATGGTTTACAGACTGTCCTTGAGATGGCTTGTTCAAACCTTTTTAAAAGTTTTTGGGGTTTGAACTACTCCTATCTAAATTCTACTGGAACCACCTGTTTCCCTTGTGGAATCAGGAAAAGCTCCCTAATTGAAAAACAATCTAAAGGGGGGGGGAGTGCCTGGCTTCACCAAAGGTCAGTCAGAGCACAAACAGCACAGCTAAGCTCACTACTTTCCAAGCCAAAAAACCCCACAGACCTTAAAAACCTTAACAAGAACCAAAGGCACGCCTACAAAGAAAGACCTAGGTCCCAAGCAGAACCCCCCCCCAAAAAAAACCCAAGAAAGACCAAGCCAAAAAACCCCCACAGACAGACCTTAAAAAAAACCTTAATTGCAAAAAGGAGACCCAACAAGAAGAACCAAAGGAACATCAACAAAGAAAGACCTAGGCCCCAAGCAGAACCCCCTCCCCCAAAAAAGATCTCCAGAAGCCCTGAACACAAAACTTAACCAAAATAAACTGTGAAAAGACAAGGAAGCAACAGAGAAGAACTACAACAAAACTGAGTCAAACTCAACCAAAAACAAAAGCAGACCAAATAGAAATAATAAATAGTCACAATGCAAAAACAAAATGGAGGAAGAAGAAACTAGAAGTCAGAGAAAACCCCCAAACAACAAGGCAAGCCTAAACAAAATGAAGCACACAGTTAAAAACAATTTTAAATTGCAAAAAAAGGAACACTAGAAGAGGAACCCTCCCTCCCCAAATAAAACCCAGAAAGAGGCCTGAGGCCCTCGGGCCTAGGCCTACCCACACCAACCCTCACCAACCCCAGGCCCAAACCACTAAAACAAAGATGATTTTTTTTAAAGAAGTGCCCTAATATTTTTCAAACCAGGCCAGGAAAAGGGGTTCAGGAGCAGCAGCACTGCAGCAGGAGCAGCAGAAATTGCCAACCAGTCCAAGGCTAGCCAATCCCTCTCTCTTTTCACCAACAGTCAGCAGCAGGCCAGGAACCAGGAACAGTAATGGAGTCAGCCAGGGAGACTGGCTCCTTTTATGCTCTCTGACCATACACAGAAGATTTCAAAAAGGAACACCTTCTGTGACTGGCCAGAGAGCAGATGCCAAAACCCTATTGGCCACTAGTGCTCCTTCCCTGGGGAAAGAGCAAGCTAGTGGCAGCAACAGCCCTGCAAAAAAGTTCCAAAGTTTTGCAAACTGCAATACATTTGCAGTGATTGGCTGTCTAGTTCCCTCTCCCCCCCCCCCTCCTGAAAACAGCAGCAAAAGGCAGGAAAGAGGGGGAAACGGTGGGAAAACGGGGTTTCCTTGCCGCACTTTAAAGTTTAAAGCCGCCGAATGCCGTTTTTTTGCAATGCCGAAAAGCCAAGAAAGAAACCCGAATTTTTTCAGGTTTTTTTTCGCATATCCAAAAAAACTTGAATTGAATTTTGAAACTTGAATTTTTTGGATATCCGAAAAAACTTGAAATGGCCATTTCGGGAACCCGAAAGCCGAAAAACCCCGAAAACCTCGGGCCTAGGCCTACCCACACCAACCCTCCGGGTTTTTTTTCGGTTCGGGATTCCGAAATGCACACCCCTATTATACATATCAGTGCTGTATTAATATGTACTTCTTCACCCAAAGAGTGATTAACACATGGAATGCACTGCGACAGGAGGTGGTAGCGGCTACAAGCATGGACGGCTTCAAGAGGGAATTAGATAAACATATGGAGCAGAGGTCCATCAGTGGCTATAGGAACTCTCAATCTGGGGCAAGTGATGCACTGTATTCTTGGTGCTGGGAGGGGGCAACAGTGGGAGGGCTTCTAGTGTCCTGGCTCCACTGATTGACCTCCTGATGGCACCTGGTATTTTTGGGTACTGTGTGACAAAGTGTTGGACTGAATGGGCCATTGGCCTGATCCAACATTGGCTTCTCTTATGTCCTTATGTATAAGTGATGTACCTGTAACAGTGGGAGGACTAAAACCAACCATTCATAGTGACAATATAACACACCAAAATAAATGAAAAAGGGCACATTCCTCTGTCCCCGTATTATCACCTTGATCACTAGTGAAATTCCTAATCTCTCAGGCATATAATAAACTAATTTGGTCCTGGGGAAGATCAAGTGCTTTATGAACAGCCAGGGTACAGTGTAATATATTTATTTAATTTATATCTGTTGACTGTTATGTGCTTTTCCAGAGATGTCCAATAAGAATATCTTTAAATGTTTTTATCAGATACAGTTACTTTACATAGCCAAGTAAATATGAAACTGTGACTGTAAATATTTAGAAAATGGTGCATTGTGGATTTGTGTATTTAAATTAGTTTATTCCATCTTTTAGTTCTTACCTTCACTGTCAGTGGGCATCTGTGGAAGTACTGGACAAAGACAGGAGAATTCAGCAAAAAATTAAACGATTTAAGGCAAAGCAGGGCCAAAATAAGTTCCTTTCAGAGGTATGTTTTTGTGTGTGTGTGTGGTTACTTTTTCAGTTATGCATTTGCATATTATTTGGAATGTATTGATAGTTACTTATGCTTGTCATTTTGGCTGCCATCAGGCATTGTGTGTACCACTAATAACTGAAAGATCTTCGTCGTGGTCTCTGTGCAGTCCCACACATGGGTTGGGCTCCTGTGCATTACCTCGACTGGAGAAACGTCTAGAGCTTTGCCTCAGAAAGCTTTTGGCAGGCTCTCTCTCCGCCCTGGGAAGCAGGCACGTACTGTGCATGCCTGAAGCGGGGGAGAGAGCCACCTCCCACTGAGTTTTTCATCGACCGCCTGCGTGTTCACACCTCGTTTTAGCGTCGCTCTTCAAAATTGCCTCAGCTGGGTACTTCTCCTTTTTTCTCTCTCCTTATTCCTCTTATTTTTTTATTACGCCTCCTGAAAAACAAATAAAAAAATCTTTTACTATTTTTCCTCACTTTTGTTTCTGTCCACCACCACCCCTTGGCTGGGGAGATATTTGTATGGGATGCACAAAATTCTTTAAGACGTGTCGCCGTTGTCCAGCGAAACTTCCCTCCAACAACAGACACGATCTTTGTTTGTTTTGTCTGGGCGAGTCTCACTGGGTTGACTCCTGTCCCCATTGCACAAACTTTACTTGACAGGACGTAGAAATAGGGCAGCCCGACTTAGAACGTCTCTTCTCGAGGAAGCTTTGCATCCCAGTCTTCTGTTCCACGAAAACACTCCGACAGTGGGAAATCCTTAAAGTATAAGTCTAAAAAGCACGAAGACAAACAGTCAGCTAAGCCGAAATCGAAGCCCTCGACATCGACTTCGGCTCCGAAGCTCGATCCCGTGGTGATCTCCGATCTTCGACATTGACTCCAGTGGTCTCTTCTGTGGCTCCACCTTCACATAAGCCTAGTCTTCAGCCTCCTCCTCCTCCTCCTAACTTGTCTTCATTGTCAGGGCATATTCCACCTGGTTAGCGTCCCAAGTCGCCTGTCCAGAAGCCTTCTCTCATCGTGCATCTCGGTCTCACTCCCGAGGCTCCCATATGCCTATCCACCCTTTGGATGACAGGGAGCGTTTCATGCAAAGTCGAACCAGGTCGAGGTCCTGCTATACTCACAGACCACACCATTATCATCACTCGTCTTCTCCATCGAGATCAGTGTTCAATTATAGATCCTGGTCTCCAGATGTCCTGCACCGTAGAGCGTATTACCCTCATTCCTACTCCAGGTCTTCTACTCCTCGCTGAGATCGTTATGACCGGTTTGGAAAAACTGACCACTATGGAGGCCGGCCGACTTCGTCCTACTCCAGGCGTTCCCACTCTGTAGCCTCGGTCCATTCCCTGGGGCTCGATCAGCCTCCAGATGTATCGATTTCTGCAGATGCCCCAAAATGTTCTCCATTAGAACTTCAGTATCATCCTCCCATGGGTGATGAAACACCTATCAATGTCTCCCAAACACTTTGATCTCCTTCTCCGGACTCGGTACCTGACCGTTCTGTGTCTGGTGATCTTGATCCTGATATCCTTCCTCTCAAGGACGAGGCCCATTGTTCGGGTTCCATCTCTCCCACGGAAGGCTCGAAAACCTATTTGGAGCTCATTATGCAAATGGATATGGCTCTTCAAGTACAAGGCTCTACGGAAACTCCTTCAGTGACCGATGCCGTCCATAAATTAATCCAAGTGGATTTGCCACCTTCGACAATTCTCCTGTTGCTTCCGGTCCACCTTTCAGTCCTCAAGAAGTCTTGGGACCATCCTGCCTCTGTCACTCCAATATCGAGGTGTTATGATGGCCTTTATAAAGTTCAAGAATCTTCTGGAAAATTCTTGTTTACTCAACCTCCGCCGAACTCGATGATAGTTCATTCCTCTTCTAAGTCCAAACAACCTGTTCGACAGTCCGCTCCTCCTGACCATGGGGGAAGGAAGATTGATGCTATTGCCAAGAAAACTTACTCCATCACTTCCATGAATGTTAGAATCGATAGCTATCTGTCATACCTCTCCGCGTATGCCTTTAATGTTCCCACTGCCATTCATCCAGTTCTTGAATTTGTCCCAGAGGAGCATCACCTCACTCTGTCTGCTGCCTTGTCCGAAATGTGTGCTGTTTCCAAGCCACAGATCAACTCCATTTGTCATGCTGTCACCTGCTCTTCTAAAGTCCTCGCCTCTTCCATCATACTCCGCCATCATGCCTGGCTCCGCAGTACTTCCTTGCAGACAGATGTCAAATTCAAAGTTGAGGATGGCGAAGAACTTTTTCATTCCACCATGGATGAGGCTCTGAAAGCTGTCGATGACAGCAGGAAACAAGCTCGAAACCTTGGAGTTTCTACTTTGACACCGAGGCCTCGATACCATTCCTGGAGGCCTTACTACAATAAATGATTGTATTATTGGGAACCGCTTTTAATATTGTATGCCAATAAAAGGTATTTGAATTGAATTGACTACAATAAATGTCAGCCTTCGCCTGCTACAACCTCGCAGTGGAGAAAGAAATCATATGACTCTCGTCCATCTCAACGGCCACGACAACAAGCCCCCAATTAGCCCCAGCAGCCCAAGCAGTCCGTTTGACCACCTCAAGGGCCTGCCACCGAATCCTTCATTCACCCCTCCCGTTCGGACCCGACTCTTCCCCTTCCTTCCAACTTGGGAAGAAATTACCACCGACTCCTGGGTCCTTACCATTGTATGGGTCAGGTATACCATAGAGTTTGCTTTGCCCCCGACCCTTCCTCACTTTGTCATCATGCTCCTGAATCCATCACTATCTAGAGATAGACACTCTTCTCCACAAGGGGGCCATCGAGATCATCCCAGAGGTGCAACGAACTCTCGGCTTCTACTCCAAGTACTTTCTAGTCCCCAAATGGGACAGCGGATTGCGGCCCATCATAGATCTTCAAGATCTCAACTGGTTTCGAATGGTCACTTTACAGTCCATTCTTCCTCTCCTCCCCAAATCTGGGTGGCTGGCGTCGATAGATCTTCAAGATGCCTATTTTCACGTTACCATTTGCCCTCAACATTGGAAATTCCTATGCTTTGCTGTCAGAGGTGATCGTTACCAAGGTCCTTCCATTTGGCCTTTCTACAGCCCCCAGGGTCTTTACGAAAAGGATGGCCGTTGTTGCTGTCGAGCTGCACTGTCGGGGGATTGTCCTTTACCCCTATATCGATGACCAGTGTTCCCTCTAAGCTGAGTTAGTGTGAGCTAGCTCACAGTTTTTTAGCCTCCGGCTCACACATTTTTGTCTTAGCTCAGGAAGGATGGCTCCAGAGCAAACTAATGTATGCAGAAGCCAAATTGCTCACTCACAACTTTAATGCCAGTAGCTCACAAGTAGAATTTTTGCTCACGACACCACACCTTAGAGGGAACATTGTCGAGGACTGGCTTTTCGTGGCTCCTATGGAGACTCAACTTTTCCATGACGTCCACTCTACTCTGGCCCTGCTCCACACCTTAGGTCTCTGCGTCAACCTGTTGAAGTCTGCACTGCAACCTGTTCAGATTCTTCAGTTCATAGGGGCCCGCCTTGATGCCATCAACGAGACCACCTTCCTGACGGATTCTAGGGCTTCGGATATAATCACACTGGTGTCCACCTTCACCACATGTCCCCAGCAATCCGCTCGGTTGGTCATGAGGCTCCTCGGCTACTTTGCATTCACTATCTTTGTCATACAGAACGCCAGGCTCAGAATGTGCCCCCTTCAACTCTGGTTCCTTCGTGATTTCGATCCTCAGTCGAGTTCGTGGCACGTGAAGCTTTCGATCCCGATGCATATCCTCACCTCCCTGTCGTGGTGGTCTCTTCCGCAACATCTCCTCGCCGGTATGCCCTTTTGACATCCGACTCCAGAGATTTCCTTAACCACCGATGCATCCCTTTGGGGTTGGGGAGCCCAATGTGGGATGCTATCTGCCAAGGGAACTTGGTCCCCTCGAGAGACCTCTCTCCACATCAATCTCCTGGAGTTTTGAGCGGTACATCTCGCCTTAAGGTCCTTCCTCCTGATCATACAAGGCAAGGTTGTCCGTGTTGCCTCCGACAACATCACGGCTGTTTTTTACATCAACAAGCAGAACTGAATGGTCCCTCCATCTCCGATATCTATGACCAATCTTCCTCAAGTTTGGCCACCTGACTGTTGATGGCTTTGCCACCTTGCAGACTGCCCACTGTTGCCTGTTCTTCACCCATGGTCCGCTGACCGCCCAGTCTCTGGGAGATCCATTCTTTCACAAATAGACAGGGACCCTATTTTATTTCTTCCCCCCATTTCCTCTCATCTCCAGGGTGCTTCAAAAGATTGTGGCCAATGCCACCTCCTGCATCCTCATCACTCCTTGGTGATGCCAAGTGTGGTTCCCACACCTCCTCCGGTCCTCCAATGGATGGTTCCATCGTCTCCCTCGTGTGCCAGATCTTCTGTCCAGGGATTGAGGCCGGATCCTCCACCACAACCCGGCCTTCTTCAGGCTGATGGCATGAAAGATCCTACAGTTGACTTCCCACCTGAAGTGTCAAATGTGTTGCTTAATGCAAGGAAACCGACTACCCACAATACCTATCATCTGAAGTGGCGCAGGTTCCAATCTCACGCCTTGCAAAACTCCTTCGATCCGACCCACACTTCTCTATGGGAGATTTTCTCCTACATTGTGTCCTTGAAGGAATCAGGCCTTGCATACTCTTCTCTAAGAGTCCACCAGGTTGCCATTTTGGCATATCACCCCTTAATACAGGGTTCTACTGTCTTTTCACACTGCCTGACAAAGTCTTTCCTTAAAGGGCTCCTTTGTCTCTGCCTGCCTCGAAAGCCGCTCGTGCCCTCCTGGAGTTTGTCTCTAGTTTTGATGCAACTTGTGGCTAAGCCCTATGAGCCGATGGCTTCCATGGATCTTCGCCTCCTCTTGTGGAAGACGGCGTTTTTAATTGCTATTACTACGGCTCGCTGGGTAGGGGAACTTTCTGCCTTGCGTGCAGATCCCCCATATACAATTTTCCACAAGGAAAAGGTAGTTCTCCGGCCAGATCCCTCTTTTCTCCCTAAAGTCGTTTCTGCCTTTCATCTCAGTCTTCTGTTTTAACCACATTCTCTCCGAACCCGGCTGACGCACCTCAGAGAGCCTTGCATTGCCTTGATGTCCGGAGGGTGCTCTCCTTTTATCTCCATTGAACAAAGCCTTTTCGAAAGTCTCCGAGGCTTTTTGTCACCTATGGCTCTCCGTCCAAGGGTGGACCAGTCTCTTCTCAAAGACTGTCAAAATGGGTTGCCTCCACCATAGCCCTTTGCTATGAGTTGGCAAACCAACCCGCACCCATTTCTATCTCTGCTCACTCGACAAGAGCAGTTTCGACTTCTACAGCCTTCCTCACCGGTATCCCATTGTAAGACGTCTGTGCTATGGCTACGTGGTCTTTGATATCAACCTTTGTGTCCCACTATGCACTCGACGTTCAAGCTCGACGGGATGCTGCATTTGGCCAGACAGTGCTCCAGTCTCTCTTCGCCTGATGTGTCTGCTTCTTCAGGTAGGACCTGTATTTTGAAATCGTACTGCTATGTCCTAACCTGTTTATTGTCTCTTCCAGCTGCCAGCTCCCTCCTCCACCTGGTTCAGCTCTTCTAGTCACCCGTGTGTGGGACTGCACAGAGACCATGAAGAAGATAAACAGGTTGCTCACCTGTAACTGATGATCTTCGCGTGGTCATCTGTGCAGTCACACACGCCCACCCAGCCTTCCCCACTGCTGGCATCTCCTCTTCACTTACCTTGAGTTGATGGGACTTTCCTGTAACAGTCGAAGGAACTGAGTGGGAGTCTCTCTCCCCCGCTCCAGGCATGCGCAGTGCGTGCCTGCTCCCCAGGGCCAAAAAAGGTTTCTGAGGCAAGCTCTGGAAGGTTCTCCGATCAAGGTCGTGCACAGGCACCCAACCCTATGTGTGGTACTGCACAGATTACCACTCAAAGATCATCAGTTATAGGTAAGCAACCAACAGCTTTCATTCAAAGTAAAGTTTATTGAGACAATTGATAGTATGCAGATATCATAACCATTTCGTGTTAGAACTAAATAAAAGCATGCGAAGCAAGCAGTTATACTTCAGTCAAAGAGGCCTCCTGATTGACCAGGGCCAATCAGGGGTCAGGTAGAAGCCCAACGAAATAACAGGCCTCGGTTCCCAGAAGAAATACTACACCAGGCACTGAAGGTCAAGCAGAGATAATAGAAACACAGAAGACACAGCAGAACAGAAACTTCACCTCACCCCCATGGCAGCCAGGGCTAGACAGAGGCCTAGCTGACAGACTGAACCCCAGACTCTCAGCATACCAAGCAGATGCTCTGCCACTGAGTCACGGTCCCTCCCCAATTTGTATTTTGTTTAAAGTACCGGAAAATGTTGACTACTTCATTCATTTAGATTTCAGTTCATGTATCTTTGGGGGTTTCTTCTTGTGAAACTCCAATGCAAGTCACATTACAGGCAGCTTCTTATATCACTTTGATAATGTTTGAACTGAAGTTATCACATGGGGAGAGAGAGAGAGAGAGAGCAATTTCCTTCTCTTCCTCTGTGATTTCAGTGCTGGTCAGTTGCTTGGAAAGTGAACATTTGGAAGAGATAACTGCACCTATATCATAGAAACTCTATGAGCCTGAATAGCCCAGCCTGGCCTAGTGGCATCACAGCTGGGGAGCTTAGCTGGGCTGACCCTGCTTCGTACTCGGCTGGGAGGCTGCCAAGGAAGCCCAGGGTCGCTCCACAGAGGCAGGCAAGGGCAAACCACCTCTGCTCACCTCTTTGAATCATTGCTGTAAGTCCATTGCAACTTGACAGCGTTTTTTAATTGTTATCATAGAAGCTGCCTGTGGCTGTGGAAGAACTTTTTGGTAACGCCAAGCCCTCAACTGTAGTGGGCCAAGTCTCTTGCAGCAGTGGTGCCAACCTGCTGGTGAAGGGAGTGAGAAAGGGGTTTTCAAGGATCTCTCCTGGGGCAGAAGCTGGAAAACCATTCTGGGGCCTGTCTGGCTGTTAGGATGAGGAGCCCAAAAATGCAGGGCAGTGGAGGCAGGATGTCTTCGATTTCTAAGAGCTCCTGTCTTAGATTTTGCATCTAAAGAGTGTATCAAAGGACCGGTGGTGGAAAAGTGCCATCAAGTGACAGCCAAGTTATGGCCACCCCGTAGGGCTTTCAAGGCAAGAGACGTTCAGAGGTGGTCTTCTACCTGCCTCTGCGTAGCAACCCTGGACTTCCTTGGTGGTCTCCCATCCAGGTTTGAGCCTCCTTAGCTTCAGAGATCTTCAGAGACCTGATGAGATTGGGCTAGTCTGCGTCAGCTAGGTCAGGGCACTGTACAGGATGAGGCTGTGTCACAAACCCACTCTGGGTTGGTGTGTGTGAACATTTGTTTCTTTGGTGCCACCACCCCAAACTAAATCCAGTCTACCACGTTTACCAGTGGCTGGTGGAACACTAATAAAACCTGTCTCTGAGCATGTAAACAGGGCAGAGTTTCCCAGCCACTTTTGGCCTTCCCTAGAGATGTGAAGGCCCGGGAAAAAACCCAGAAAAATTTGGGGGAAAACAATTTTTTCCCGTTTTTTTCCTGAAGCCTTTTTTCTTTTTTTTCCCCCCGAAAAACTGGAAAAATTGAAAAAAGAAAAGAAAAAAATTGATTATGGAACATTTTATTTTAACATGACGAATAAAATATTTAAAGACAAGGTGTTCAAATATTTTCCAAATCATTTCTAAAAAATACGTATGGTATCAGATTGATCTAATTTCTGTGCACTGAAGATGAGCAAGTCCTAGGTTACAAACTGAACTCTCCGATGCAAGAACAAGATGCAGTTCTTCCTTTAGGAGGTGCTGTTGTCACAAGAAAAGAAAAAGGCTTCAGTTTTGGTTTTGCATGTGGGTGGGTATTCTGTTTGTAATCATTGTTTGGATACACTATATTTTTAATAGGCTAGTTGTGATAATTTCATGCCAAGTAAAAATGTCCGTAGTCATATTTTATGTTCCTAAAGTCACAGAATGACTTTCAATCTGGAAAAGAAAAAAGAAGTGCTAATGTAGCATTTTTTCCAATTTTTCCGAAAATTTCTGTTTTTTCTGGGAAAAAAAACGGGTTTTTTTTTCAAGTTTCAAAATTTCCGGACACTTGTGTAGTGTGTGATGACCCATGGAGGGAGAGAAAAGCACGTGACAGATGCAGACAAGCATGGTCTACGGCCAGTTTGAAGGCCTGGGGAGGGTGGATGACAAGGAAAGGAAAGTTCTCCCACCGCCTCCGCCACCCGCATCGCATCTGCTCAGTACCGTTCAGGGTTGCTTTTCTAGATAGCAAAAGGGGAGCTAGACTATAAGGTCTCATGGAATTTGTCTGGAACCCCTCATCTGAGCTCTGTGACTCATTTGCTAAATTATTGGTGTATATAATAATTTGCATCTGTTCTGATGGGGGAATGGGGTGTGAATGCAGGACACTCCATTTGTTCTTTAGGATCACTTTCAATTGTGGGTGAATGCACTCATTTTTTTTAAGCACAGATGGATCTCGACCTGTTTTGCAGGGCTGAAATTTCAAGACGTGAGGATGTGAAGAGACGATCTTTGTTTCTAAAAGTCCTTTTCAACTCCAAAGAGGTGTCGAGGACCATTTCCCGGCAAATAAGCTTGGACTTCAGGATTCACTTTGGACAGATTTTCAACTTGCAAATATTCAACTGGCCAGAGAGTTTGAAATTGCAGGTAGGTTGTGTTTCTTTTTTTACTGGCACGACCAAACATCATCAGGCTGTGAGCAGGCCCACCACAGGGGTTTGATTTCTCTGTGGGACACTCAAGCTCACTGTGACCCTCGGAGATGTTAGCCGCTCTTCGCCTGTCTGGAACATGCTTGTGTTACTGGAATCCAGATCGGCTTTCCATCTTCCTCCTTTGTCCGATGCTACAGTGTAGGACCTCTATCACATCATATCAGCTATTATGATCCCCAAACAAGTGGCATTCAGGCATGTGCAGCCTTTCCATATGGAGGTCACATTCCAGCCTTTGACCACCCCCTCCTTCTCCACGACTCCCTCTAACCTCCCCTAAGAGTCTAAGAAACTCACTGTGGTAACCATCAGGACACATTTCGCTCTGTGTGTGTGTGTGTGTGTGTGTATGCAGTGAACAAAAATATCAACTAAAGTATGACACGTAAGATACAGTTTCCAGGGCGAGATCTTGGTTTCCAAAATACAGCCGAGAGCAAGGGCAGGGGCAGCCATTTGGGAGGGTTGGCTTGCGGCCCAGTTTCAGAGGCTTCGCAACCCCACTTTAGGGTCCTGACCCACAGGTTGGGAAACACCGCTGTATGTGGGACAGGCCCCTGGGCCACCCAGAGGGGGAGTTCTGGTTCTCTCACAGATAGTGAACCTGTACCTGGACTGCAACACTTTAAACTTCATGCGGGACTTAAAGGATGGAACGCTTCTCCATGCAAAGGCATCTGTCCCTGCACGGGAAATCAACATGACAGGCTACAGCGTGAACCTTTCCCCCCTAACATCTTGTTTTCCCTGTGGAGGGGATATGAGATGTAGGAGGATTCAGAATGTGAAACCTCTGCTTGCTGTCTGAAGCGACACTGTCCAGACATGGATGATAACACTTGGGCCTGAGCAATTGAGTAGCACCATAAAGAAAAAGAAGAGATTGGATTTATACCCCATGGCCCTTCACTACCCAAGGGAGTCTCAGAGCGGCTTACAAACTCCTTTCCCTCCCCCTCCCCACAACAGACACCCTGGGAGGTCGGTGGGGCTGAGAGAGCTCTGACAGAAACTGCTCTTTCAGGAACAGCTGTGCCGGAACTATGGCTTGCCCAGCAGGTGCAAGTGGAGGAGTGGGGGAATCAAACCCGGTTCTCCCAGATTAGAGTCTGCACACTTAACCACTACACCAAACTGGCTCTAAAGTGTTTGCAACAGGACATAAACAGCCGCAGAGGCTCTTTGTATTACCTCTCTGTGTACTTGTATGGCTCTGAACATGGGTTAAAGACTAGGTGCTCTGTGGTGGTTGGAGCCCACCTTACCAAGAAAGTTTTTCATACCCTCATATGTGTGCTTTTTGTGCTCTGGTTGAAAGAAAAGCTCAAACTGCTTGTTGCTGATTTTCTTTTAAGGGAGGCCCCAACAAGGTGAGGCTGTCCTCTGCTTTTATGTCTGGAGCCCACGAGCCAAATGCTTCAGTTCTCCAGTAGTTGGGTTCTGAACGGACGGTGGATTGTCCCTCTGCCTCCTAGAGACCTTCCAGCTTAGAGGTAGAGTGCCGTCTCTGCCCAACACTCTGCTGGCTATTGGAACTCTGTATGCAAGAGGATCTGGAGGGGAAAGGGAATTCTCTCACTTGGGTACATTTGGCATTAGGGGCCCCCTCCACATTGGCTAGATGCTGAGTCTCTTTGGCCCTTGCTGGTCTCCTGTGGGACCTCACGTCTTCTCACTCTTGCCTGGGCTCGGAGCTGTAGCAAGTAAACCTTTTTCTTTTTCTTTTAGTTAATCTGTTCACAGTAAGTTAAATGCACTGACATGGATTTGTCACGTACGCTGTGCTTCTGTTTTTGTCAGTACTCTTGTTACCATTGGAGTCAGATGCCTTCTTGCAGTTGTGGCTTTTGCTAATGCAGTCCGATCCAGGAACACGCCAGTTTTCCTTGCTGTATTAAGCAAAATAAGTAAGAAATGTTATGTAAATTCACTCTGAGGTTTTTAACGCCCTGCAGTGTCTGGAATGATGCTTTTACTCCTCGCCACAGATATATGAAATGGTTGGTCATGGCGGCGTGAACTTGTTGGCCGAAGTGTTTGTACCAATCCCTGAGACAACAGTTCTGACTGGGGGAGCGCCTGTAGAAGAAATAGAGTTCAGCAGTGACCAGCGCATGACGTTGGACCACGAAGGCGTGGGGAGTGGTATGGACCTTGCTCTGTTTCTTACTTTGTGAGCTTGTTCTGTTCCTTGGTTTGGAGCAATTGGGATTGTTCATTACAAGTCGACCGTTTCCATTCAGCTTTAAATTGCTCTTCTCCACACCTCGACTTAGCTGGGCTCACTCTCAACCTGAGCGTCATTAACTGCTGTTTTCAACCATCACCAACATTCTGTCAGCTTCCCTTGGCTGCTCTTAAGGAGAGGCAGAACCTAACCTATCCATCAGGGGGAAATACTCATAGACAGGGGAAGGGGGTGGGTCCAGGCATTTAGAACCTCCTAATATAGGTGTAGGAAGGTCTCAGGTGACGGTCTGGATAGAATGAAGAGGGGAGATGTATACTCAGATGGCCGCTCACTCTGGATAGCAACTGAACAAAGTTTGAGTCCAGTGGTACCTTGAAGACCAACAAAGTTGATTTGGGGAGGGGGTTTGTATTTTTCATATGTGCTTGTGTGTGTGCGTGTGAATGTGAATGTGTGTGTGCACCTGGAAGTCATGGTGACCTCTGAAGATTGACCCCTACTGACCCCTTCATTTGGCATTGTGCTGTCAAATAGGCAGGGCTGGCTCTTCCACTAGACCAACTAGGGCTACGGCCTAGGGCGCAGAGCTCCTAGGGGCGCAGCAAGGCCCCTGCTGCCGTCGCCCGCCCCCAGCATGGCTTTCTGGGCACCCACTCCACAGCGCACCCCTTCCCACCAGCTTGCTTCGCCTCATGCCCCCAGAGGGAGAGAGGGATGTGCGCCCGAGGGGGGGGGGAGACAGACAGACAGTGAAGCCGTCGCTGCCCGAGCTGGCGGGGCCACTCGTAAACCAAAGATGCCCTTAACCCTGTGGCGCCCGGCTGGAGTGCGGCTGCCTCCCCACCGGCCAGAAGACACCCCCCCACACACTGCCACCACCACTGCCACTTCTCTCCCCCTCTGGCCACGGTCCCTGCCCAGGCCTCCCGGGGATTCCACCGCTCCACCCTGCAGAAGAGAGGGCAGAGCGGCCACGCCTTGCTGGCCCGGGGCAGGCCTCTCCATACAGGGCTGCTCCAGCAATCCGGAGGGGAGATGGGCTGGCCACGTGGCTCCGACCGGGAGCCGGTGGGGGGGGGGGGGGGGGAGATGCGGATCGATTTATTGGGTGGAGGGGGAGGAGGCTGGAGGCACATTCTAGAAACTTTGTCACCACGCCGTCTCTTGAGCGGCTGGTGCGGTGGAATGTTGAGGAGGAGATGAGGAGGGACATCTGGAGCAGCCCAGGAAGGCCGGCCCCTCCATCCCAGGCCGCCGCCCCCCCCGGCACACCTGAGCTGGGCCCCAAAGGCGCAACCCACCACCACCACCCAGTTTCCAGGCAATTCCACAAAGGAGGCCAACAACTGGGGCCGTGCAGTCAGTGAACTGCCCACCTGAGGAACCCACCGGGGAGTGCGCCCAGGACGGTCAACCCGCCAAGGCTCTGGCTCGCTGCAGGCCCCACAGTGTTGCCTTGTCTCCTTCGGCCCACGGCTGGCCCACTGGCTGGCTTCGCGGAGGACACCCGGGGAGTCCGAACCCTCAGGAGGGTTTGCCGCAGGCATCCGGGGCTCCGGATCGGCGCCTTTCAAGCTGCCTTCGGATCTAAGGCGGCGCGCGCACGGGGGGGTCACCTTTAAGAACTTTTGTTATTTTTCCCTCTCCTCTTGGGAGAATTCTTAAAAAAATATTTTCTGTTAATATTTTCTTTGCTGGGAAAGAAAGAGAGAGAGAAAGGGAGAGAGAGATAGTGAGAGTGAGCAAGAAAGAAAGAAAGAGAAAATCTCTCTTTCTGCTGAGGGGTTTGTGTGACCGGGGGGGGCCGTTTTCGCTCTGGGATTTCTCTCCACACTGCCTCTCTCTGGTCTCATCTCCCCTGTCAGGATCAGAGCGATTCATGGAGGAAAGCCTTCCTTCTCTCCAGGCCCTGCCTGGAGGTTGGCAGCCCTGTAATTGGTGGGCGCACCGGGGGGGGGAGCAGAAGGTAGCCTTGCCTAGTGTACAAAAAAAACCCTGAATCCGGCCCTGCAGATAGGAAACAGAAATGTCATTCTGCTGTGTTTCTGAGGGTTTGACTTTCCAGTGTATGAAGGTTGGGAGTATGAGTCGGTAACGAGATGACGCTAACAAGCAAAAAGCACCCTCCCTTGGCTTCCGGTCGTGCCAAGATGGCGAATTAGAGCACTCCCGCGATTCTCCTGGTCAGGAATGCAGTACAGGGTAAGGCACCCCACCGTCTCAGCGCCACTTCTAAAAAGGCCCTAACATATTCCACCACCTTCCAAAACTCTGTACAGATAATAATCTTAGCATCCAAGATGACTAATGCGTAAGAACCCCTGAGCAAAGAAAGGCTTACTTCTGCGTAAGCATGCACAGGATCACACTGTAAACACTAAAGGAGCCGTTCCGAGTTGGTTTACCAGCATAAATCCGTCATCAGCCGATTTCTTCAGCAAGGGGAAAAGTGAGTGAACTAAAAGAAGCAATGCAATCCCAGTATAGACGCACGAGATAACAATTAAACGCCCCGCTTTCCTGATTTTGATTCTAACATGATTTGAACTGAGTGGTTGAGCGGATAACGAGTAGACGAACCCAGAGACTAATTCCGGAAAAAAACCGATTTGATTTAAAGGCTTGAAAAATGGGAAAAGCGCTATTGTTGAACATTCTTGCGGCTAGCTAGAGATAAGAAAAATGAAACTGACGAGAAGTATCGCGGGAAGAAAAGGGACGGTGTACCAACAAATTTCCTCCGACGGCAGACAACCAGTAATACCACTCCTAGAGAGGTTTGGATCAACCGGAAGAAGTCGGAGGAAGACAAGTGAGGGACCGGATGTAAGCGCAAGCGCACAGACGGGTCCCGGAACAGTGAAATCGACCTACTCTTCCCGAAAAAACCACATAGAAGTTGCGCCCGACATTTTGTGGAGGACCCGAAACTAAATTGCTTTTTTAAAGGTTTTAAAACTATCTGAGCTAAACGAAAAGAAGGTGAACAGCCTGTGCGCATGTAAGGTTTTGGACATTATAACCGAAATGTTTTTTTTTAAGTGAAAAAAGTGTAATTCGCCAAAACGGAGACCAGAAGAACAAGAACAGGCTCAGAAGCGTCTGTAGCCGCAGCAGCAAGTCCCAGAGCAGCCTCAACCTCTACACCTAAGATGTCATCAAAGGAAAAGAAGGAGATGCAGGCTGCAATGGAAGCTATGGAAAAGAGAATGACTGAGGCGATTCAGGCGATGGGAACTCAGATAGAACAGCATCTGGAGAAGCAAATGGAGAAGCAAATGCAAATACATTTAAAGCAATTAGAAGAGGCCCAAGAAAAAAACATTACCGCAATAAAAGAGCTAGTAAAGACAGAAATAACATCTATCAAGCAAGAAGTAGAAGGAGCCAACAAGGTCATACAAGATATGGCAACCAAGGTATCAGAAGTAGAAGAGAAAACTCAAGAAGCTGAGAAGAAACATGATTCCTTGACACAGCAATTTAGAAGATCTGAAGCAATGACAGAATTCAGACGAATGCAAACCCATCTGAGATT
>NW_015167098.1:135457-135609 GCF_001447785.1 Gekko japonicus | reverse complement strand
ACTACGGAAGATACAAGAAGACGAAGAGATCACAGGTTTGAGATGCAAGGGGTATAAATTCAAATATAGAGCATTTGCAGACGACGTGATGTTTATAGTGGAAAATCCTTGTCAAGAGTTACCGCTCTTATTTCAGAAAATATCTGACTTTG
>NW_015167098.1:135153-135302 GCF_001447785.1 Gekko japonicus | reverse complement strand
AAACTTTGGAATAAGTTAACTCAGGACTTTAAGAAATGGGACAACATGAACCTATCGCTTATGGGTAGGATATCAGTGATAAAAATGAATGTGTTACCGAGAGTGATGTTTTTATTCCAAACTATCCCAATATTGTACAAGACGGATAT